>NW_007731152.1:34275-87111 GCF_000696425.1 Galeopterus variegatus | reverse complement strand
GGGGGGGGGGGGGTTGTCTTTATCAGCTCAGCCCCTTTCTCTTAACTCCTTTTAGCCCTGATCCCACTCCTCTTCTCACTTTGGAGTAGGCCCAGGCATGGGACCCAGGTACCAATCACATTCTCCATTGTGCTGGCCATGATAATTGAGGGCTGGGCATGTGACCCAAACTGGCCAGTCATTGTGCTCCCCTGGGATTTCTGCTAGAACTGGGGTGGCGGAACCCAGCTTGCCCCTCATGGCATGTTGCTGGAGGGGCGTGGTTCTGGACCACTAAAGGCCCTTCTTACCCCCGTGGAGGAGTCTCCAGTCCTAGCTCCTAAGATCCCAGGAACTCCTCAGGTTTCTGTGGTTCTTCCTTCTCTGCTGTGAACTTTCCCGGTATCCTGCCAAAAAAAAAAAAAAAACCTCTTTTTAAAATCTAGGTTCCTTCAAGTTGGTTTCTGACATTTGCAAATGAAAAAGGCCTGACTAATAGACTAAGGAGCTTGGATTTCATCCTTGGACCAGTGAGGAGCTATTGAAGGGTGTTAAATTGGGGTCAGTTGTACGTTTTTAGAGATGTCACCCTGACAGCATGATGGAGGATGAATTAGAGACAGATTGCACACGGGGACACCAGTGAGGGGCTGTCATTTTCCAGCAGAGAAGTGGTGAAGGCCTGCCCTGAGGTAATTGAAGCAGGAATAGAGAAGAGAAACTGATCTGAGAAACACTGAGGCCGTTCCCCATGTGAGGTGGCCAAGAGCAGGCTGAGCCAGAGACCGCCTGCCAGCTGTGTCTCCACCCACAAGGCCCTACGCCAGCTGCAGGTGGCCTGGGTGTGGGAGGCCTGGCCTGGCTTTGAAGGTCAGATCCAAAAGCAGGCAGTCAGCGGAAGCAGCCAAAGCGTTTCAGCCATGCCACACTGTCACCTTGCCATGTTGGGTCTAGCCCCCACTGCTCTGTTGTCCCTGAGACCAAGAGATTTATTTTAAATGTGTTTTATCTAGTGTTCTGCCTTCCTTATAGTGGTCCCTGATCAAAAGTAGGCCCTGCCCTCTGCTCTATGTACTTCCTTCCTGGCTCTCCAAGTCCAAC
The DNA here is from genome assembly GCF_000696425.1 of Galeopterus variegatus. NCBI lineage: Eukaryota > Metazoa > Chordata > Mammalia > Dermoptera > Cynocephalidae > Galeopterus > Galeopterus variegatus. The sequence continues at coordinate 86,031 of NW_007731152.1, read as the reverse complement.
TGCATTTCCCCCCATGCAAAAGAGGGTCAGTAGCGTGAACAACCTACTCCATGGGATTCTAAAGATAACCTGAGGACAGAGGCCCCATGGAGAGAGGCGTGGAAGCCAGAGATGGCCTAATAATGGGGAAAATAACATTTTAAACGTACATATTTGTATACTAGAGACTTTCCATCCACTGTTTTATTTAATTTTTATAATAATCCTGTTAGGTAGACACTTTCCATCCCCATTTTACAGGTAACAAAACCATGGTTCAGAGAGCTCAAATGGCATACACAACACCACACAGCTGCTAAGGGAGAGAATTGGGATTTGAACCCAGATCTGAGGTAATTCACACAGTGCCACCCCTCCCACCTTTGTAAAGATCTTTTTAACCATTGTGAGTGGAGCATGTCTCTCTTTTGAGGTCTATTTATTTCTATGATATGAGTTGGCTTACAGTGTTGGATGCAAACTTTACAAATGTGTAAATATCAGGCTGATGGTGTTTTCCATGGCATTCATTATCTGATTTAGGTAGAGGTGGTCAGCCTTTCAAGAGAACTGAGATGAAGCACAGTAGTTCTTTTTATTTTTTTATTTTTTTATTTTTTTTTACTTGTACTTTCAAGGGCAGCTGCCTCCTCTGGCTGCTAGAAGCCCTGCTCGCCTGGGGTGTTTTCCATCTTTCCTGCGTCAAGCAGACCTGTGCTCTGAGCAGAGCAACCTCCTCCTGATCATCAGCTATGGGTCAAACCACCAATGCCCTCAGACTGTGCTCATCCCCTCCCCTAGGGATGATTCCATTCCTTATCCCAGCTGAGTCAAGAGGAAAAGCTCCATCCCCTGAGTCACTTCCAACTTTCCAAAGTGATGCTTCAGCAAGTCCAGTGCACAGACCTGGGAGTTAATCCATGATTCAGCAAAGCACTCAGAGATGTGGGGATGTGGCAAAGAGTCATTCCAAACATTCATGAATATAGGCCACGAGAATGCAGTAGGCACTCCATAGTGCCAGACTGGGATTTTCTTCAGGGCTGAGCTCTGGGAGACTGCCGTAGAAGCCGTACGTATCCTGAAGGTGGACTCTGCCATGTGCGTAGGGGACGTGGTGTGGTCGATAGGAGTGGAGCCTGCAGCCAGACGCCCTGGCCCCCTCACTCATAACCCTGGCAATCAGCCTACCCACTCTTGGTCTCAGGTTCCTTATCTGTAAAATGACAGTAATAAAAGCACCTCGTAGAGTTGTGAGAATTAAGCAAGTTAGCACATGCAAAATGTTTGGAAGGCAAGCATCAGTATGTGGAGCTAATTATTATGAGCATCGTCAGTTCATGTTGTTCACCTGGCAATCAGCCTACCCACTCTTGGTCTCAGGTTCCTTATCTGTAAAATGACAGTAATAATAGCACCTCGTAGAGTTGTGAGAATTAAGCAAGTTAGCACATGCAAAATGTTTGGAAGGCAAGCATCAGTATGCGGAGCTAATTATTATGAGCATTGTCAGTTCATGTTGTTCGCGGCATGTTAGCAAAGATCATTACCACTCTTAGACCCCTGCCCTGGGCCCCATGCTTTAGAGAGCCCTGCTCTGGCCCTCTCCAATGTCCCTCTCCACAGGGCATGGAGTTCTGAAGGGCCAAGGAAACATGCCCATACCCCTCCTTCTAGACCATTCTTCAGTGGTAGCCAGGACCCTGGAATTTCTTGCTTAAATCCCTGAGCTTCCAGGACCCATGTGACTAATGCAGACCATGTTGGTTTCATCCTCTTTAAGCTGTGAGACACTGACCCTGTAGGAAGGGGTGGGCTGAGTCCAGAGGCACAAGTTGCAGCAGATCCACCCTCTGAGCTCCAAGCAGAGCTGCCCTTGTTGACTCGTGTTCGTTCTCATCCTCAGCTCTCCTCCCTTGGCTGCAAAATGTCACCCTTGAAATTCAAGCTTGTGTCTGAGCTGGGTGGGAGCTCTGCGGGCCCGCGGAAACATGCACTCATCCGATGTATCGCCTTGACAAGGCTTTGGGGAGTCTCATGTGGCCACTCACAACGCAGATCCTTTCTTCTCTCGACCACTATGTAAGGGCTATTGTTGTGCTTTACGCTCTTCATGAATATTCATTCCTGTCTGTCCAAGAGAGGTGTGCAATAGAGGTGGAAATGCGGAAAATGTAAAGGCTTACAAATGGCAAGGAAGGGGACCAGCCCTCTCAGGGAGGCAGCTGGGAGAAGGGTTAAAGTTGGGGTCAGCTTTCAATTTATACTTTCCTGGACAAATGTAGATCATTCTGGTGGTCTGATTGATTTTTGTCACTCTGGGAAATCTCCCACACAGAAAGCCAGAGGCCTGACTTGGGCCTCAGATTGGCCGTTTGGTCCTTTAAATATGATTGTCGGTAGATAGGACTTAACTGATTTTTTTCACTTTGCATCCCTTGCTTTGGAATCTCTTATTTCAGAGAAAGGTAAATATCAGGTATTCATATATTTTGCTGTTTGTAGCAGCAGCCACTGAAGGAATTGAAGGCAACTGGGTGTGTTAAAATCGTTTTAACCCATCAGGGCTGCTTGGAGTAATTTCCCTGGAAACCTGTGAAAAGGGTTTTCAAGTTGAACTCGAGACAGTTGTAAATGTGTCCTTTTGTTGGGTAACAGAAGGTGAATGCTAATGCTGAGAGGGACTTGGGGAGCCAGATGAGCCTTGTCTTCACAGCTCTTAGAAGTTCTCTTTGCCTTCCAAGGCCTCAGCCTCCATGGCGTAGCAGTTTGGAGCCGGTTCTGTAGGGTCAGAACTTGAAAGTAGGAGGCCCAACTTGTGGCTGGCAGGCAGGCCGAGTGATGCTGGGCCAGTCAGTGGACCTCTGCCCCCCAGGTCCTGTGTCTATAAAATGACAGTGAGGTATGACATGGAGAGGTCATCAACAGAGCAGCCCGGGAATGAGCACTGTGAGCTAAAGTAGAGAAACACAGGCCAGGTGTCAGATGTCATGATTCTTGTCCCAACTCATTCACCAGCTAGCTCACCTAAAGTAAGTTACTTAACTCGGATGGCCTCAGTTTGCTTATCTATAAAATGGGGGAGTAGGTTAGATCGCCAGGTGTCAGATGTCATGATTCTTGTCCCAACTCATTCACCAGCTAGCTCACCTAAAGTACGTTACTTAACTCGGATGGCCTCAGTTTGCTTATCTATAAAATGGGGGAGTAGGTTAGATAAAAGGGTAGTGAGCATTTTCTCTAAAGGTCAGATAATAAATATTTTAGGCTTCATGGGCCAAATGGTTTCTGTTGCAACTACTCAACTCTGCAACTGTAGCACAAAAATAGCCAAAACAATGCATAAACAAATAAGTGGGGATATGCTCCAATAAAACTTTATTTGTAAAAATAGGTAGCAGTTCACAGTTCGCCGCCCCCTGAATTAGATGACCAATAAGGTTCTTTCTAATAATAAAGTTATATGGCTTATCTTGTGAAGGCATAAAACCTATTAGAATGTGAAATTATTGGTTCTTTTATTTGCTATGTGACTAACAAATTATACATGAGATAGCTATCTTAGTATCAGCTTTTTAAAAAAATCTCATGGCATTTCAGACTCGTAGAGCTCAAAGGGATCTTAGAGATCACATTGCCCCCTCCATGCTGGAAGCTCCTCTACAAGTTCCTGATTCCTGGTTATCTGCATTCTGCAAAGAGCCCATCATCTCAGGAGACAACTCACACCGCACAAGCCCTTCCATCTGTCAGCAAGTTCTTAGTGAAAGCAGAGTCTGCTTCCTTGCAACTTTCCCCAGTGGTCTCAATCGTGCCAGTTCCTTTGTTTTTCCTTCTCTTTTGACTTTTGTCCCCCACGGATGGAGCTGTATTTCTTCTGTAAAGTCCACAAAGTTTGCCTCAAAGGACTACTTTGGCTCTGCCTCCTTCCCTCTAACCCGAACCTAACCTGGTGTCTCTGGGCCCAGCACCCCTTTCCCGCAACTGCCTCGTGTTGGGTTTATGTGCCCTTGCCCAGCCATTTAGAATGAATGATACTGTGGACTGTCTGCTTGGCTTTCTGCTCCAGCTGCACTCCTGACTGCCTTTCAGACCCCGCCTTGACTCAGCCTCTGTGCTCTTGCCAGACATCCAGAAGCTCTGCCTGTGTCCAGCCCTTGGGCCCCAATTCATCCAGGAAGAAGGTTTAGAATACATGATAACCCTTTCGGTACTTAAAGTCTACTCTTTTCCAGACCGATCAGACCTCCAGTGCCTTCCACCTAACTGTATACCCACGCTTCAGCCATTCCTGCTGTGAGTAAAATAACTAACTGCCTTCTCGGCAGAAATCTATGCTGATGAAAGCATACGGGTGTAGAAAAATAAGTGCCATTAAGGCTGGAATGAAGTGGAGGCCTTGGAGATGCACTTCTCAGATGGGAGTAAATGGATACATACTCTTATTAGTATATTGGAGAAACAGCAGCTTGTGCTGATAAGGAAATGTGGAATGGGGGTGCCAGGGCTGTAACAGCTGATTGTCTAAGTAAAGAAAGGAAAATGTGCTATTTAGGGCTCTATTAATCTGCTGTTGCAAACTACATACTCCAAAAGATGCAAAATCAAACAAGAATCCTACGTGGAGACTTGCATTTCCTTAAACTGGGGAGGAAAGCAAAAAGAGACCATGGAAAGGCAGAAGTCAAGGGACTTGGTGACCCCTCAGCCAGGACAGGTGACAGGGTGCTACCATTAGAAACAAAGGGTCAGCATTTCCTTAAACTGGGGAGGAAAGCAAAAAGAGACCATGGAAAGGCAGAAGTCAAGGGACATGGTGACCCCTCAGCCAGGACAGGTGACAGGGTGCTACCATTAGAAACAAAGGGTCATGGAATCCTAGAAGGCTGGAGCTGGAAGGACCTTGGGGCCATCAGCTCTAATCCTCCCATTTTACAGATAAGCATTAAGGCCCAAGTGCTGCTCAGAGTCACAGAGCAGAACTAGTGCTTGAACTCAGCCAGTGTTTTCCCATAACTCTAGAGTGAAGAAGGTGAGCTTACTGTAGGACAACTCTGACTGGAGAAAATACACTGGGAGATGAAATACCCAAAACCTTGGGGTTGGGGAAAGCTTTTTAATGCTGAAGAGGGCATGTGGATCACACTTTATCCTAACTTCATTGTTGGGAATAGTTTGGTTTTAAACTATGATCTTGCCAATCTGCTGATGGAAATTTACTTCCCAAATGTACCTTCTTTATAGAGAGGGCAGACTCTTCTGTTTCCCTGGCTGAGTGCCTCTTGCTATGGAGAAATGTACCTCTGGATAGAGCCAAGCCTGGCTTATGTGGGAACGGCATCCCCCTCCTGAATACAGACAAATGGCAGTGCAGGGTGACCAGACACCTGGAGCCCAGTGGCCACCTCTCATCTGGAGTCTGGGGAGCCGGGGCAAGGTCCTATCTCTGGTTCTTGTTGGAAAGGATGAGGAACTCAGAAGCAAACAAGAGTCTGCACACATGTTTGAGCAAGTCCAATTAACCACTGGAGCAAATGCCACAAAGATGGTGTCTTCAACAGCTCCACTGAGAGCCACAGTGTACATGGAGGCCATTGGATGGAACCAGGCCTTGGGCCAAGAAGTCTGGCTCTAGGTCTTCACAGACTGAGCAGCTATCTTTGCTGGATGGACAGAAAGATGCTTGGAGCCTGCGCATCCACCTGTGCACTCACACAGAGTCACAAGTGCACAGGAAGAGAAAGCAGTGCAATGAGATAGTAGCAGTATTTTACATCTGCTAGGGCTTTACAGTCTCCAAACCACTTCCGCACCTTTGACCTTGTTTTCTCTATAGAGAACAAGTATGTGCAAGGCAGTTGAAGCTCAGAAGGATAAAAGGATTTGACTGAGATGAAAAGTGAGCAAAAATTGGGTCCAGAACACAGTTGACTTGCGGCTTATTTCACAGCCATTCCTGCCAGCTTTAGTGTCATCTTCTGTGGAAGCTCTTTCCTAAGCCCTCACACCCTCCCAGTGTTCCCCAGCACTTACCATGTGGGTCCTGGACTCATCTCCTCTGTCTGTTACCCCTTGCTAGATCATAAGCTGCATGAAGGCAGGAGCCATGACTTGTTCATCTTTGTGTCCCCAGATCCTAGGACATGCCTGGCATATAGAAGATGCACAGTAAATACCCAGAGTCTTTTCAACATGGCTTCCAGGGCATAGAAGATCTGCACAGCCACTGTGCCTGCTACCTTTTTGACCCCACCTTCCCCAAGCTACCTCAGATGCACAAGGCACTTTCCCACCTCAGGGCCTTTGCCCTTGCTGTCATTTCTGCCTGGAACTCTCTGCCTCCAAATATTCATGCAGTTCCTCCCTCACTTCACCTGGATGTTTGCTTAAAGTAACAATGTGACATCATTCCCAAAAAGGCCATCTTTGCACTTCTGTCTTAAAAAGCAGTCCCCATTTCTCATTACCTTTATCTTTGTTTATCATCTGTGTCCCCTACCAATATATAAGCCCCTGAGGGTAGGAGCTTTGTTTTGTTCACTGCTTTGACCTCGGAGCTTAGAACAGTCTCTGGCACTCAGTAAACATTTGTCAAATCAATGAGCAAACCATGCTGTTTCATGTTAAGGCATCAAAAGCTGTTTTCTGTCACATCTTGAAAGGGCAATAGTACCGGATGTCCCTCCTGAATCTCTCATCCTTTCCTCTCCAAAATTTGAGAATCATCACCTCTATGGTATAAATGGAGAAGGCTGAAGGGGACTTGTCCTATAAGATCAGACTACCTCCCTGGGAGTCAAGAGTCCTGGGACACGCACGAGTCCGACACAGTCTAACTCTGCTAATATGTTGGCCAGGATAGCCATAGTTTCTGAGTTTGGGGAAGAAAAAAAAAACAAAGAACCTAAGCTATACTGTTTATTTTAAAGTAAAGAGTCCACATTGTTAAACTGTCCTGAGCAGGTTCTGTGTCCCCCTCTTCTGTGTCCTTTAAGGTAACTAGCACAGGAATGGGTGAGTGAAGGCCACCTCGTCCCTACCCCTCTATTAGAATGCAAAGTAAACCAAGTTTTTTCAAGTCCTGCTGGAAATCTCCTGGCTGGAAACCTTCCCAGACACCCAGTTTTCTTGCTTGAAGTGCATTTCTTCTTTTCTCCTTGAAAGTTAGTAAGGGAGACTTTGTCTCTATTACAAATCCCATCCTGGTGGGAAGTATAGAGTGTTGAACATTCACACAGAACTTTCTAAATGCCATTCTTTTCCAAAAGATGACACATCTATACTAAACTGCGTCAAAATCAATTCTGAAAAATTCCAACTATTTCATGAGTAAGTGGATGAATGAATAAATGAGTGGACAAACCAATGGGCTTCAGCCCAAGCTCTGCCATTTAATAACTATGACCTAGGGCACCATCTTGCCCTGACCCTCAGCATCTGGACCTCTAAATGGGCATTAGGCTCTGTTCTGCACAGGTCTGTTTCCAGTATTCAGTTAGATCATGCATTTATGAGCGCCCCAAAAATTCTAATGTGCAATAGAAATGTATTTTTATCATCATACACCATATCCTCCAAAAGTGCCCAGCATAGAGTGTGCACAGAGGAGGCCTTTGGCTAAATGATGAAAAGATAAATGGCATCTGTTTGATTGATTTATTGCCCCGTGTCTTGTTACATAAAGAATTTGCATGTCTAATAATTGCCTTCAGTCTGGTGGATCCTAATGTGGTGGGCGGTGCTAAGGGTTCTGATGGGCTGCCTCCTTTTGACCTGGGTTGACCTTCATTAGTTTACACCTGTTTGGATCCTAACACCATTCCTGAAGAGGTGGCATCTCCCCACTTGCCCCACCCCACAGGACAGAGCTGAGTAAAGGCCCTGTGGTTTCACAGCTGCACCCATCGCATGCAAGCCCTCGCTCCCTGTGCCCATTCAGCAGCATTTCTGTGCCAGGAATCACCAGCTCATTGGCTGCCCAGGGCCACTCAAGGCAGCACTTGAATGAGAGTGCAGGGAAGGACAGCTGGAATAACACAGCAGCACGGCACCTCTCAGAGGCAACAGGCACTGCTCTAGTCCCTCCAGCCGCTGGAGGAAACAATAGGACTCCTGAATTTCTGATGCCACACCCACTTTTCACTAATTTGAGCATCATTTGTTTAATCAAATTCCTCTTTTAAAATGCAGGTGTACAGGCTGGCCAGTTAGCGCAATTGGTTAGAGTATGGTGCTCATAACACCAAGGTCAAGGGTTCTGATCCGCATACCAGCCAGCCACAAAAAAAATTTTTTTAAATAAAATGCAGGTATTCTTGGAGGGTAAAACCTAATGGTCAGTCACACCCTGATGAAAATAAATTGTTATATACTTAATTGCTAGTATTCATAAAGCTTTTACATGTGATCTCTCATCACACATTTCATTTAATCTTCATAACTCTGTATTGTAGCCATTAGCTCTGTTTAACAGATGAGGAAACTGAAGCTGGAGCAGTAAAGTAACCTGAACATAGAGCTGCAAGGAGTGATAGGATTTCAGACCCAGTATTCTCATCCTGCAAAGTGTTATCTCTTTTCACTAAATCACACTGTCCCGAAGAGGTCTGTAGGAAGCGGGACCCTGATTGGGCTATGAGTCCAGCGCTTACCACAAAGGAATCCTGGCCAAGGACAGCAGATCTGGTCCAGAGGCCACAGTGTGAATCAGCATGCTCACCTGCTGCCCACCTCCCACCTTGACCAGAACAGGGCATGCAGGGTCTGGGGGCCATCGAATGTCTTTAGGCTGAGGGGCATAGCTGAGCCTGGTTCACTACAATATTTTTATATTCTATATATATATATATAAATTTTTTTTAATTGGAAAACATTTTTTGAAATCTCTTCTCCCTGTTGGCCAGTTTAACAATGCACTTTAAATGGATCCCCCAAGAATACAGATGTTAGAGTCTAATGATTTGGGTTCCTATTCCACTTCTGGCACTTGTCAGTGATATGACTTTTGGTAAATTCATAACCTCCCTTGGCTTCAGTTTCCACATCTGTAAAATGGGAGTAACCCTTGTATGTGCCTTCTAGGACTGTTGCAAAGATGAAGTGAGGTCACTATACAGTGTGCTTCCACAGGGCCTGGCATGAGGAAGTGCTCAGAGAATCGTGGGTAGTCCGGGGCCTTCCTGCCATATCCCCCATCCATCCTTGGTTTGAGGGCGGAAGCTTGGACAGCGCCTACCTCTTGGAGAGACAGAGCAGCAGCATATTCTAGCCACTCCGTGGACAGTGGGGCATCTGCAGAAAGGAGCGGCTGGAGTGGGAAGTTAGTGTGTACTCTGTCCTCATTGCGATCCGAGAACTAGCATCTTCCTTCAAGGCCTTTCTTCAGAGACCCATCTGTTCTCAGACACGACCATGAGAGCCTAGAACTTGGTCTCACAGCATTAGGAGGCAAATTTTAAGGGAAAGTGCCATTTCAGGCTCCAGAGGTTTCTCCCCTAGGCTAATTCAGACTGTTAACCTGAAAGAGCTGATTAATACTTTTTAATAAACAGGGTGAAGTGAGGTGAAGATTGGAAGAAAAGAAATACGCTGGGCTTTGTAGAACCCTGCTTGGGCTCACACCTTTATTTTCCCTCAACCTTAATCTGTTTTGTGTCTGTCTATCCAGGGACCAGGGTTGTAAGCACAATTATAATAGAAATGTGATAAATGAATAAGAAAAGCTAATCCCTAGTAAATCTGTTTTGAAGAAGGGAATGACTAAGCTGAAAGAGAACTGCAGAGCCAGTGGAAAGACACACCCCAAGAATTTAGACAGAGGCAGCCATGCCAGGAAGGCCAAGCTGCTTCTGGAGACAAAGTTGCGGAATTACTGCCCGGGAAGGCGGCAGTGCTGCGTAATGTCTCCTGATGGTAATAAAGTCTTTGAGAGCCTGGATCATGCAACTTACTGAACTGGGTTTATATTCTCTTAGACAAAATCACTATGACCTGGATGGAAATTTAGCCAGAGGCAGTAAAGTATGGAAAACCACAGGTGATGAAGTAGCCTCTGGGAAGGCAGGAGTCCTGCTGTGTGGTTGGTTATTTTTTAAGTATTACAGGAAATTAGATAATATCAAACATTACCAAGTGTTTATTATGTGCCAGGAACTGTTCTGCAAACTTTGATGATCCGCATTCGCTGGATCCCCTCAAAAACCGTGTGCAGAAGGCATCCCCGTCCAGTAACCACTGGACAGTTTTCTGTTATAAAGATGTATTCTTCCGCTTTGGAAGTCTGGCTTTTCTACTACTTCAGGTAACCAAAGAGAAGTGATATTCTCAGTTACTTGTAACTAAAGTGAGAGACGTATTAAGTTCCAAAAGAGACTCTGGGCACAGCAGGGACTCCGCACATGAAGCACAGCTGATGTGTATTGCTGTGTGGTAGCTGTTCCAGCCTCTGTGACAGGTAGCCCTGGACATGTCTGAGATTTCTAGCTTTCTCTCTGTGCTCGGTGAAATCATGCTTCTCAAGCCTCTGGACTCCATACTTCGCTCTGAGAGCAGAGACCCATTGGTGGGGTGGAGAGAGCAAATATGAAGCCCAGTGTAACCTACCCTTCCTATCCCTGCCCGTCAGTCCTGGGGAGAGTTCCTGTTTATAACAAACTCCATAAATTTGGTGTCTCCTTGATGCAGAAAACAGTAGATGCATTGATCCTTGGACAGATGCATTGATTCTGTGACAGGTAGCCACCTGGACTTCACAGTTGCTTCAGCCAGAAGAGCTATAAAAGGGAGGGTCAGGTCTGGACCAGCGCCCTCCTGCGATGGTCAGGAGATCCCTTTTTGCTGTGGCCGCATCAGCCCGTCTTCACACAGAGGACTTATGTCTTCCACCCTCTGAGTTTGGTCTTCAAAGATGACAGTAAATACTGGTCATTTTATTCGTCACTACTCCTGTGTCGTCCTTCATATGTGCCCAGAAGAAACCTTTCTGATTTCTCTGACATTCCTGTATACATTATAGGACACAGGATGTTCCAAAACTTGATTGTATAGTGCCAGTTTATGCTCACACTGTACCTTCTCAATTTACAGCCCATCCTAGGACTGCTTTATCCCATATCCCTTCTGCCTGGCTCCGCGCCGGTCCAAATGTGCTCAGTTTCCCAGAGCTCTGCCAGATGAGGTAAAAGTGGAGACTCCTCATGTGTGGCTCAGTTCTAAGCTGTGTGGCATCTGAAGTCACTGTTGCCCTCTAAGCCACGAGCCAGTGTGCACGTGTGCCATAGTCTAAGCTGTGTGGCATCTGAAGTCACTGTTGCCCTCTAAGCCACGAGCCAGTGTGCACGTGTAACCACTGCCTCAGTGGCAGGCAAGCAACACAGGGTGGTGAACTTGACTGTCAGCTGGGCTTTGGGCAGCGTCACCTGGGATGAGAAGCCAGGGGTTGCTCTCCACTCACATTAGCCTCAGCCACAGGACAAGAAAGGTAATGAATAACATCCAAAACAACAGAAGGAAGAGAGCAGTTGCAGTCTCTTGCTGCCCGACACTTCACAGATGACCAGCTGCATAGAGGGAGGATCTGAAGTTGGGATTTCGTGAAACCCAGGGAAGGGCAGGATCAGGGCCAGTGAGAAATCCCTGCTCTTTTTCTTTTGAAGACCAAAGAGAAAAGGTCATTTTCTCTGGATCTCAGGACTTCAAGTTGCTTTCCCTGGCAACTAGCTGACTTCCTGAGTCACAGGAAGGAGTAGGATGGGATGCAGGTGTCCCCACCCTACTGGGTGTTCAGGGATTGGGAGAGGGGATGAGCACATTGAAACAGACCCCTTTGACTCCTTCAGGACAGTTGGAGATACTTATCCTCCTATACAGGTGAGGAAACTGAGGCATAAAGTGGCTAAGTGACTCACCTTGGGTCACATAGCAGGACACTGTAGGACCAGGAATTACATTTATCATGGAGCAAGTTTTCATTCTCAACAAAGACCATGCCACTGCTGACCAGCCATGGAGAAGTGGTGCACTTAGAGTTATGTTTCTTGGAGAAGAGCTGGATGCACAGTGCGGGGGCTGGACAGCCAAGGTGAGCTGCCTGTCGCAAATGTGAGCAGACCCAGTTCACCGCCCCATGCCAAAGTGGCCAGCCCATGTGCTAACCAGTGACCCACCTGTCCCCAGCAGTGGCTCCTGGGTAACAATAGGGACTCCAAGATGCAAAGGAGAGCTGAAATCCAAACTTCTGCTCTTCCCAACAGTCAGAGCAACTCAGGATGAAAATGTGCTGAGAGCAGCAGAAGCTCCTGGGACGAATGGCAATTTGAGTTTCTTAGAGACAGACAATGTGTAGGTACCAGATGTCATTTTAAGCTAAAAACCTATGGTTATGTTGCTTAGATGATCATCTTTATTTACTCTAACCCATCATCCAGAAGCCATGCTAGATTGGATGTGGGCCATTGAGCATTCCTGTGAGAACCACAGCTCAGTATTTTTAGGTGTTGCCATTTCCAGCTGGGGAATTACATTTCTCCATGCAGGTTCCTGCATTTAGTATCTGATTATCTCTCTCTGTGATTATTTTGTCACTGGTCCTCAGGAGCCAGCACCTTACTCCTCTCTCTTTGCCAGTGGAGTGTCACTCCCCATGATAGGTCTTGATAGGCTCATCTACTCCAGTCCCAGAGACCTTCTTCCTGGAAGGGTCTGTGCACCCCCTTCTTCTGAGGAGAGGAGGCTTTGAAGAGGCCTGGGCCATAGGCGGGGAGTGAGCATTCCCTGCCAGGGCAGTGACTGGCAGTCTGTGGTGGAGGTGCCAGCTATAATGCTCCTATCAAAAACAGGAGTGATGGCCATTCTCCCCATGTAGTCCCTAATCTCCCCTCTCCTGGAGGCTTCAGACAGCCCATTTCCCAGAATTGCGAGACTATGAAGAGTACACACCCCAGACATGCCCAAGTCAGGCGGGCACCAGGCCTGGGCGACCAGACTGTGTGTTCTGGTTGCTCCACCTGCCTGCCTGTCCTGCTTTCCGGCACTCTGTCTTCACTGATCGCTCTACCCAACCCTCTGCCCTCTTTTCGCGTGTCCAGACTGCTCACCGCACCCCTGATGCCACCTATGACACATGTGTAAGTCTTCCACTGCCCCAGTCCTCCTGAGCCTGGCACCCCCACCCCGGCTGCTCTGGCCTGCCTGCCACTTGTAAGGCCAGGACTACAGGAGGGTCTGCTGCGTCAGGTTTGCCATGCTTAAAGGAAGGGAAAAAGCAGAAATGCAGCCACCTGGAGGACTGGCCTCCTGAGCCTCTGAGGGCAGGGCGTATGTCAGGGACTGCACCTGCAGGGCCCTTCGAGGGTTATACTGACAGAGTTGACCATGTCTAGTGATGAGGGCAGGAGGGTCCTGAGTGTTGCAGGGACCTGCCAGCTCTGCCTCCTGCTGACTTGGTCACCTTGGACAAGTCGCTTTAGCTACCTGAACTTGTTTTCTTATGTACAAAATGTGTCTAATAATATCCTCTGTGCAGAAGCGTGGTTCTGAGGATTAAATGAAGAAATGTGTGTAAAATGTGCTACACCCTCTGGCATTAAATAGGTGTATAAACCTCACCAGTAACTGGTACTACCACTGTTGCTATTGTCACTACTAAGGAAGCTCTGTTTTGTTCCTCCCCAGCATGTCTCAGCCACATGTACCCCCTGACCATCCTCTTGCTCCTCTTAGGGCTCCCTCTAGAATATGTGGCCATTTTGATTCATGGGAGCATCTGTACAGGGTCAAAATATGCACTGCAGAAAAATTGAGGCATATTCTGTCCCCACATCTATAGGACACTCCTGTAGTCTTCCAAGAAAATGCAGACCATGTGAAGCCGAGGAATATCTGTGCTGACAGAACATGACAACATGAATTCACAGACTCATCTCGGCACAATGCAGCATGACCAAGGGCAGCTCCGGGTCCACCTTGCCTGGGAAGTGCCCACGGCGGCACTCTGGAAGTGTGCAGGTGTCAACATGGCACACACCTCCCAGAGGAGAGCCCCACCGTATCATGGAGCCCGATTCCTACAGGAGCCAGGACAGCTTCCCTGTGCACCTGCCCCCACAGCAGGGGGTAGCCTTCTGCTTCTGTCCCCTCCTCCTGGCTGCAGACTCCCTCTCCATCAGGGCCCACTTGACTCCCATCATCCCCACTGCCCTGTTTCTGCCCCTCGTTTGCCACCACATTTCTCTTTGCTGTGGGCATGGGCACATTGCTAAGTGCAGTCCCCCTCAAATGGCTTCTGCTCTGGAGCTGCATTCAGCGTTACGTGTTTGAGATAGCCCTGCATCCCAAACTCCTGCTTCCCTCCCATTGCTGGATCCGTGGCCTGATAAAGCAAAGACTCGAGAGCACAGCACACACACTCACATGCCGCGTGTGCCACTCTTCCCTGTCCTGTTTCCCCCTTGTCTCCCCTGTGCACAGCCATTGATCGTGGGACTATGCTTCCCTCTGCAGCAGCCCTATCCCGCAGCATCCTGGCCGCTCAGGCATGTTGAGGAACAATTTACATCTTTCCTAAAAAATCAATGCCTGCCTTACCTCCAGCACCCAATCTACATCTGCTAATTTTGCTGCTTTCTTTAAAAAATTAATAAAGAGCACTTCCCATGTGACCAGCTTGTCTGCCATTTACAGTCCCTGAGAAGCCTCTGCTGATCAGAATTCTTTTATTCTGCAAAGAATTGCTCTGACACACTTTCTCCCATGAGTTTGTCCTCCATTAATTTGGCACAAGTTCAAACTCTTAGAGCCTTGACATGTGAGAAGGGATGGAAAGCTATTTTTATGTGAAAGAAGGCAAGCCCCTGCTTTACAGTGGGGCTCCATGAACTCCAGGTCATACAGGGCCAGACACATTAGGACAGGAATGTTTCTGTCCCTTTCCTTCTGCCTTTGGCCCAAGAGAAAAGGAAATAAAAGGAGGCAAATGCTTCATCGGCCCCTTATTTCTTGGTGAGAGTCATGTGAAGGGCAGGGTCTTGCCTGCCTGAAGATTAGAATGTAAGATCTTCTGCACTTTTTCCTGCCACTCACAACCATCATTCACACCTAGAATGAAAATATGACTCGGCCATGTCTTTCTACCACCTTTCTGCCCAGTACCTGCTCTGGGCCATTTCTCAAAGACTGAAATGCCTTGCTCTAAGAAACTGGAGATACATACACATGTAAAAGAAACTTGTAAAACAGGGAAAATTAATGGGTGCTTATTTATATATTGCATAAAGATTTTTCTATTCCAAAAATGCTTCTCTGAGAGGCTCCTTTAAGGAGTAGCTGCCCAAGTATAGTTCATTGCTTCTTTGCATATCCTTAACTACTATTGTTACAAGTGAACTTGAAAGAGTGTTGGCTTGAAGTTCAGATAGACCCAGGTTTAATTTCAGCCTGGCCACTTTGTGGCAGGTTAGACTGTCTCTGAGATCCAGTATGCTAATCTGTAAAGTAGAGATGGTGATCATATCCACCTAACTAGCGTTGTTGGGGAGATTAAACAATTACTTATTCCTTTGCTTATCAAAAATGTGTACATATTAGAATGGCATATCTGAGGGCCTCTTTTACTCTCATCGTATGACAAAAAAAAATCACTAGACAGATGCCATCAAATTTAAAGTGTGTGTTTGGGATGGTTGGACCTAAAATAAAAGCTGTGCTGCACATGCAAAATTCACTTTGGGGAGCCCATGCCCTGGGCTCACAAGGGTTGGGGCAGGAGTTCTGGGTGGACAAGGCCAGCTAGCAACTGAGGAGCATGGAGTAAAGGGGAATCAGAGTCTGCATCCTGGATGACAAAAAGAGGTTCACAGAAGCTTGAGGCTTGAAGACCTATAGGCAGAGAACTGGAATTGAATCCAAAGCGAAGGGTCTGTGGGAGAGAAGAGGCAGGGCCAGACTAATGGGGTGGGAGGAAGTGAAGGGACCCCTTTGAACAAGCTCCCAGTGGGTAGGAGGTGGTTAGCAACACCCTGCAGGGTTGGGGATACAGACTGCATAGGGCAGGCAGCCTGGGACCCCCCACTGGAAGGTGGAGGACAGGGCCACAGCCCCACCAACTGAAGGACATTTTTCCACGTTTTTTATTCCCTATATCAATGCTTGCTTCCATTGGCACAGATAATTAGCATTGATAGTAGCTCATTAGCTAATTATTTCTGGCTCATGTTTACCAAGTCCATTACAGGCAGTTTGGACAGATCTTCTCCCTAACAGCCAAGTTCTGGAAAATTCTTCAGAAAAAATAGACTTTGGATACATAAGGTTCCCTCTCTTTTTGTTTTACAGAAAATGATGGCCCCACCATGTTAACCAGAGAGCTCCCAGGTTCTCCTGCTGTCTTGCCTCAGCAAGAAGGCGGGGTGGGGGGGAGTGTGATAGAAAACATGGCAGAATGTAGATATAGGCTCAAGACCTGTCTCTATCACTTACTGGTTGTTGGATCTTAAGAAAATCATTTAACCTTTCTGAGCTTTGGTTTCCTTGTCTATGAGGTGGAAGCCATAATATACTTCACAGGATTATTGTGAAGATTAAATGAGGTCATTTATATGGGGAGTATTTTTGCGAAATGTTGTAAAGTACTAAGTCAATATCTGGTTATGATTACTTTCTCATTCATCGGTCATCAGAGACTTGTGGAGCATCTCCATGGCAGTGGGAAGTGGCGGGTCCACAAGGAATTATGGCTGAGACACCATCTCCTGGCACCAACCCAAACAGATAGCTGTGGGGGGTTGTCAAGGCCACGCCCTCCCCTGCAGCCTAGTCTCCCCCTCTCTTGGCCAACCTCATGTTCAAGTGATACAGACACTACTTCCACCCTTTTTGCCCACGCTGTGCCTTGAGGCCGTTGCTGAGCTGCTTCCTCCTCGGCTACTCACTCCTCAGCCAGGACTCTGCTTGGGAGCCAGTCGCCAGTCGGCCTGCATTCAAATCCTGTACTGCCCTAGGCTAGTTTCTTCACCTCCCCAGACCTCAGTTCCACCCCCTTTAAAGTGGGGATAGTGTTGGTACCAGCCTCACTGTGTAGCTGTGAGGATTGATCAGGTAATGCTTGTGAAGTGCCATGAGCGTGACTGCAAGAGCTCTTGTCATTGTCATCACCACCCCCTGCCCCCCCATGATGTGTCTCTGTCCCCAGATATACCACACTGCATGGAAGCAATCTGCCTCCTGTCCTCCCCAAGTAACGCAGATACTCCCTGAGGCAGGGACCCAGTCTTGTGAGTCTTGGTGTCCCCTGCACCCAGGGCAGTGCCAAGCATGAGTCAGGAAATCATTGAACTGGTGGTGTCCAATAAGCCGTATCTGAGGTGGTTTTTTCTTAATTACTGATTTTAATCAAGGCTACATTCCCTTCAACAGGGTTAGTTGTAGCCACAGAATATTAATAGAGTTAATAACCTGTGACCTTGGATGACTCTCACTCCATTGTCACTGGAGAAGTGGCCTCCTCCTTGGGCTCATGGCACCTGCTTCCTCTGCTGACTTTTGCTTTTTTCAGCCCAGTCTTGCTGCCGAATTACGGGTCCATTTAAGTGGGTGAGGCTTGGCTCTCCCTATCCAGGGCTGGGCATGTCTCAGTGAATTGGACAGATGGTCATGATGGTCTTGGCCTGGAAAATGTACAGTGATCACCCGTAGTCATGTGCTCAGGAGCCCAAAAGAGTGGTGTGTGCAGTGTATGGCTTTTGTTTCCTAGTTTTCACGTCAACGTCTTCTGACCAGAGCTCAGGGTCAGAAAGAGGACACCAGGAAAAAGAATTACAGGACTCTGGGAGGGACAGGAGGAGTGTTGTATAACTGACCTGGGTACGAACCTCAGGACTTTACTTTTATTTTAAAAGAGCTACTTCTGCAAGAGGCAATTATCAGCTTCCTGTTTGGCTTTCGATCCTCCCCTGCCTCGGCTGCTCAACTTTTTAATTGCTGCCAGGATGACGGAGAGTGCCACTGTAGCTTGCGGACAATAGGAGCCGAATCTCGGGGAGTCCACGAAGTATTGCCAGCCACAGGGCTCCAAAAAAGCTGCTATTGAACCACCACTGTGGTTATGTTAACAGAATCCCCTCTCCCCAGAGAGAGCTCCCTCCTACCGAATCCAAGGGATACTGGTGAAATTCTCACTCCCTCAGACACCTGGAGGGCAGGATCACCCCCTAACACAGGGACACAGACATCAGGGTGCTCCCCCCCACAGAGCTCTCTCCCACTTCCTGGCCGATTTCTCAGCTCCCAGGGTACTCTGCATGGCCTATCCATGCAAGACTCCATTAGAAGGCTACATCCACCCCTTTCCAGGAGCCTCAGCACAGACCATCCTTCATGGTCGCTCCTCTGAAATCTTATGTTCAAACAGCCGTCTCTAGGTCTTTCTGCCTGACCTGTTCTTGCATATCACAGAGCCCTCTGCTTTGTCCCTGCCTGCACCACCGTGTAACCTCTCAGGCACATCACTGCCACCACTCTTTCCCACCCTCTCCCATTCTCTTGCCTCTTGTTGAATCCTCCCTCATGCAGACATTCACACTTTCCACACATTTATGAAACACCACTGTGTGCCCGACTGTGGTGGATGCTCAGTCTGTAGTAGTAATCAGAGTTACCGTGTTCCAGCCCGCATGAAGAGACAGACATTAAGGGCCGGCCCGTGGCTCACTCGGTAGAGTGCGGTGCTGATAACACCAAGGCCGCGGGTTCGGATCCTATATAGGGATGGCCGGTTTGCTCACTGGCTGAGCGTGGTGCTGACAACACCAAGCCAAGGGTTGAGATCCCCTTACCGGTCATCTTTTAAGAAAAAAAAAAAAATGACAGACATTAAACCACGAACAGACACCAAGCCAAGGGTTGAGATCCCCTTACCAGTCATCTTTTAAGAAAAAAAAAAAAAAAAAGACAGACATTAAACCACGAACAGGTGCACACATAACCTAATTACAAATGGTGATAAGTTCTATGAATCAAGAAAACATGGGGTTCTATAAGAGAGACCTATTTAGTTTAGTGTGGTTAGGTGGAGATGTGTGGGTCAGGGAAGGTGACCAGAGGAAGTGACACTTGCACTTAGACAGTTAAGCAAATGAACAGTGGGAAAAGTATTTTCCAGACAGCATGTGCCAAGGCCCTGAGGCAGAGACCTGACATGTTTGAGGACTGTAAGGAAGCTAGTGAGGATGGAGTGCTGAGAGCATGGGGGAGTGTGGTATGAGATGAAGCTGGGGAGAGAGGTAGAGATCAGATTATGCAGGACTGTGTGGGGCAAGTTAGGGGTTAGGTTTTATTCAAATGAGAAGACTTTGAAGAGTTGTACACTGGGGAGGCCACCAGCCCAGCACAACCCAAACCCAGATTAACACAATGTCTGCCTTCTCTGCCTCTACCCCCAGCCAGCCGAAGTTCTGTGGGGGAAGTCATACAGCCCTCCAGAAGTCAGGAGGGCTGGAATGGTCAGGAAGCCCTTCACAGAAGATTGGGGATGGGAATGGCTTGGCTATAGCCAGATACCACTCAGTAAAGCCTGGAAATTGTAATAGGCATAAAACCTAACATTCCACATATTTCTCATATATCCTGTGCGTCTGCTTTAGGAGAGGGCATTATTATTCCCATTTCACAGCTCAGAAGATGGAGGCCCAGCATCTCCTCAATGACAGTCATGCAGAATGACAGACCGGAATGTGGACCTGGATCTTCTGACTCCAGGTCCAGTGCCCCATCCAGCAGGGTCTGCAGAAGAGATAACTCCCGTGGGAAGATAGTGAGGAGACACATGGAGTAGAGGGCCGTGCAGTGTGATGCTGGTGTTCCTTCTGAGTCCACATAGCTCCCGCGCAGCTTTGATGGGCTCCTGAATAAAGGAAAAGGCATAAAGCTCCTGATTTCGATTTAACATCTAAAGAGCGTGAGGTTCCAGAGGCCTCTGTTGCTTGCCAGCTCCTCTGCTGCCTCTCCCGCTGACACCAGAACCATCAGAGCAGAGATGATCCATCAAGGGACAAAAGCCTGTCCCCTGAGTGTTGGAAGGAGATGACCAACAGCTTGAGCAGAATTGGCTCAAAGCATCTACAGCCAGGCCTTCATACTGGGGGAGGCTGACCTCTGAGCCGCCTTCCCCAGGGTGCAGGAGGAGACAGCAGCAGACTTACGCACTCTCTGCCATCCCCAGCACCCCAGAACGTTCTCTGGCCTGAGCGGCACTCCACACATTCCTCCTTACACTGCAGTCATTTATGTATGGCTTATGCCTGCCAGGACCCAGGTCACAGTCATCTTTGTGTCTCCACCCCACATACTTCTTTGGACACATACGGACTTCAAAAATTACCTGTTAAAGGAATTAACCAATCAATCAACAAAGCCGAAGGGGGCAGATAAATAAGGTAATTTTCAAGAATTGAAAACACACAGTCATGTGGGAGTCCCTCCTGGGTTTAAGTCGCAGCTCTGCCACTTACAAGCTGGGTGAATATAGACAAGTTACTTAATGCTTCTCCATCTAAGTTGCTGCATTTGTAAGACAGGGCTAACCTGCTTCCTTCACAAGGACTTAGGACGACTAAGTGTGTTAACCCATGTAAAGTGCCCAGCATGGTGCCTGCAATATAGCAGGGGCCCCAGAACGGAATTTCCTTCAATGAATGCTCAAGTTTGGGCTGTGGAGGTGACTGCCCGGGTGAGGATCATGCCTCTGTGGCTTACTCCAGCTGCCACCCCAGGCATCGGTTAAGCTTTCTGTGGCTGTTTCTTCCTTGGCAAAATGAAGATGAGGATCATAGTGGCCACCTAGTAGTGTTGTTGCAGAATAAATGAGAGCAGGTGTGTGAACCACTTACATCAAGCACTCCCTCCTGAACCATGCTGCATGTGGCCACCACACCAGGGGGAACATTTAGGTGTCTCTAGAAATTTTGCAGTCTCCCTTCCCTTCTAGTTTGGTAATACCCATGTGAACTCCTCTGTCCATGTGTGTGTGTGTCAGTGTGGCCCCACCTCTGCTCACTTCAGAGAGGCACCCAGTCTGTGTGCTAAGCCAGGTCTTGACTAGTAAGACGTTTACAGGGGCCTGTCACCAGGGCACACGCTCAGCTGCCAGCATCTCCTGCCCCCGGCTCAGCTGCTGCCGGTAACTCCCCACATCTGCTGCCTGGCTCAGCATGCAGTGAAATGTGGCATGCGAAGAACACACAGCAGAAAGCTAATGAAAACAATAAACTGATTTTGAATGTCTGTGCCACGAGACCACGCCACCTCCAGCCTCAGCCTCTTCTCTTCTCTTTCCCTGCCTCTGCCTCCCTCCTCTGTTCAGATCTCATGAACCTCTTCCTTCTCCACTCTCCCCTGCCCTCCTTGGGCATTATTTGATGGAAACTGGGAAGCTCCTTCCAACTTCCCGCCCTCACCCTGCCCAGTGCCAGTGAGAAAAATGACTGTGCCTCCTTTGGGGTCATGCCTGAGCTCTAGTGTCACCTGTAAAGAGAACCAATGCTTTGGGGATGGTAGAGGAGGTGGATCGGGTTAGGGGACCTAGGTCAGTGCTGGCTGCAACAGCCTTCAGTTCTGCCCGAGGAGTGGGCACAGGTGCTGGAGACTACAATTTAGCTTCATCCCAGCTTGTCCATTTATTTGCTTTGCGATGTTGGAGGTGGTTTGGCCTGAGCCTCAGCTCTCTTATGCAAAAAAGGGGGGAGGGGTAACATAGTACCTACTTTGAAGTTGCTTTAGCAAGCACTTAGTAGGATGCTTGGCACATGGTAACCTACAGTAAATATGAGTATTACTTGCTCTTAGGGGTAGTAGCAGTATTAGTAATACTAGACTTTTTAGACTCCTGCCCTCTGCCTGCCTTGGTCATCTCTACCTTGTCATCAAAGCTGTTTTGCCCTGTGGCTCCTCTGGCCTTGTTCTTGCTCCAGTAAGCAGATCTCTTTGACTTTGACCATGTTTCCTAGTTTCCAGACTTTGGACCCCTTCAGACTGATGAGGCCAAGGAGCCCCCAGCCCAGACCACACTGACCCCCAGGTATCCAGACCCTGTGAGCCGTGTCCTAGTTATGGTCATTTCTCACAGGGTCACTAAGGCTTCAGTAGCCAGGGAGGCAGGAGAAAGGCAAGCATGCTGCATTATGCCAGCAGGTGGCTGGTTCCCTGCCCTCCTGCTCACACGCTTATGCCCAGCAGACCTGCTCTGGTTCATTCATTCATTCATTCAGCTGATAAATACCTAGTGACTCTCAATTCATCTTGGATTCAACTAGATTAGTTTCCACTCCTCTTTTCTTTCCCAAAATGCTTCACAATCATGCTATGCAATCCTGAGAGACAAGTCATCACTTTTATTGAAGAATAAATACAAATTAAATTTTTTATATGAGAACATATACAAAATAAAGATAAAGAGAAAATACCCATAATCCCATAATCATAGATATCCACATTTCACATGTTGGTGTAACCATCCAATAATGTCTTTTCACAATCATACTAAGCTTCCACCTGCAATAACAGAATTCCAAAATGAAAAAAAAAAAAACCACATCCACTCCCCCTCCCCTCTACCCTCCACTTGTCTGGCTTCAAGGGATGTGGACTATATTCTATACTTCCGAATTCCAAAATGAAAAAAAAAAAAACCACATCCACTCCCCCTCCCCTCTACCCTCCACTTGTCTGGCTTCAAGGGATGGAAGTAGAGAATATAGTCGACTGCATGGGCTGGATTGAATGTGTTTACCCCCCACGCACCCCGACACCACCACCTGGCCCCTGCAGCCTCTCCCAGCTAAGGGGGCTCACATTTGATGCTGTCAGATGGAGGGCATGCAGCATCTAGCCAGGAGCCTTATCCAGAGACACTTATCCCAGTGCATCTGCATCCCATCCTTTTGGATCCCTTTGGCTGTTACATTGGGCTCTCCTCGGACTACAGAAGAGCCTTCTCCATCTTATCACCTCTGCTGCCCTCTTGAACTAACCTCACCAGCTAGCCCTGCCTGCTCTGCCAGGAACACTCGCCCCATTCATTGCAGCAGCTTAAAGGAAGTGCCTGCTCAGGGCTCTTCTAGAGGTGCTGGAGGTGTCTGTCCTCAGGATGCATGTAGTCTAGCAGGAAGATGGGGGGTGGAACCAGCAAATGTGGCACACTGAAACGCATATGCAGTTGGAGGCCCCTCTCAGAGGTGACGCTGAGCTGCAAATTGAGGATGAAAAGGAGCCAAGCATTTAGAGAGCTAAGGAAAGAAGGTTCTAGGCAAAGGGAGCAGCACGCCCAAAGGCCCAGAGGTGGGAGGGAGCATGTCTTGTTCAAGGACGAGGAAATTCAGTGTTGCTGGAGTCTACAGAGCCAGGAGGGAGGTAGTGGGGTTGAGGCTGGAGAACTGGTGGGGGCAAGTAATGCCACATGGATGTTGTAAGGTCAGTGGAAAACCATTGTAGGGTTTTCAGAGAGATGAGGCATGGTGCAATTTTAAAAAACACATTCGTGGCTCTGGGGGCAGGACAAGCTCATCAGCAGGGGCCCAGTAAGGAGGGCATCGCATCGTCCTGAGAGAGGAGACATGGCTCAGAGCAGGGTGGTGGGTGCGGAGTTAGAGAGAAGGGACAAATTCAAGCCACATTGTGGAGGCAGAGGGGAGAAACATGCTGATAGAAGGGCACGGCAAGATTGGCTGTGCGGTGAGGGAGAGGCAGGGGTCCCCACTCTGTGCCTCTATCTCCCCTGGAATGCTGTCCACATCGAGTCCCCCTCATCCTCTCGGGCCTTCCTCCAGCCCTTCTTCCCTGTGAAGCCTCCCTGATCTCCACTCCCATACCCGGACACCTCTGCCTCCCCTCGTTGCCCCCAAAGCCTGGATGTGAGCAGTGCTTTACTCCTTCAGCAGGGCGTCTGACCCGTCACCTCAGGTGGGCTGTGAGTTCCTTGAGGATGGGAACAGACTCCCCTGAGCCTAGCACAAGGCCCATGCCTGGCAAAGAGCCAAAAGGGCCTGCCGCATGGCCAGCAGACAAGACCCTCTTAGGAGACCCAGCCAGGTCTGCACAGCCACCCTGAAGCGTGAGTGAATGCTCCGTGTGTGAGGCACCGGTTTCTGCAGCCTGTGTCGCTGGGGAAAGGCACTCTGCTCCAGGAAGCTCGGAATTGGAGTCAGAGGTAAACCAACTTCAGACATGACCCAGAAAACTGGCCACCAACCTGAGACCTCAGGGCTGTCGGGTAGAAACAAGCCAGGGGCGGCATCTGGGAACCCAGCCGGGACAATTTAAGGGAATCAACGTGAACTGACCTCCACATAATGAAGGATAAATACATGGTGAAAAGGTGTCTCCTGAGCTGGAGAAACAATCTAAACAAATATGAGGGTAGGATAGAAGAGAGCCCCCCTTAAACATGAGGCCTCTCCCAGCACTGATGACTCTTGAAAAACACTGGAAGTTGTCTTTTCTGCAAGGGGAAAAACGGCCTCCCTGTGTGCCAAAAAGGAAGGGATGTGGTCAGAAAGGAAGGGGGAGGAGGGGAAGGTGGGAGGTGGGTATTTACTAGCTTCTTGGAGCCTGACATGAACAGTGCAGAAGGAGGGAGATCCTAATTTTAAAACTTACTCTGCAATCCTGGTGCAGACCGTCTGAGAATCGGGACGCGTGCCAGCACCGGGCTGGGAGTTGGTGTCTGTGGGGCTGAGTGGCTGCCCAGAGGCAGTGGGCTTTGTGACTCGCCAGGTGGCTGCTGGCCCTGCCCCCACCTCCCCCATGCCCTCTTCCCCCTTCACCTCCCCACCAGGGACGGTTACTTCCAACTCCTCTTGTAGAGGGTTTGGAGGAGGGAAAGTGCTGCCAAGTGAGAAATGACACTGAGCCTGAGGCTCCCGTGAATGGGGGCACCTTGCCTGCCTCAGCGCTAGATGGAGACCAGCTGGAGCTCTCAGAGAATGTGGTGTCCTCTTTAACTAAACTTTCCACATGCCTGAATAGTAACTCCTTAAATTAGAGCCGTGAAGAAAAGGAGAGAATGGAGAAGCCTCTATCCCTTCCTCTAGGTGCAGTCAAGTTAACACAGGAATCAGTATTTCCTTTAAGGAGCAGGTGCGACATAGTGGTTAGACCCCAGACTCTCAAGCAGTGCCTGGCGTTCAGGAAGGTGCGAGTTAGCTGCCATCAGGGTGATGTTATCAGAACTGATATCCAGCCTTAGGACTGGAGCAGGCTGTTGGAGGACCTGTGCTGTGCCTGCATTAACCCTTAAGGGGATGGATTTTGGAGAGGTCCAGAGGCCGTGTGGAGGAGCCTGGATAGCCAGGGAGGAGACACTGTGGAAAGATGGAGAGTCTGTTTAGCAATTGTCCCAAAAATGTTTCAGTGGGTTATCAACTTGTAAGATCATAACAGTATGTATCAGCTAATATCATCAATAACTATTATCATTATTTTTCAGAGCTTTGGGACCATTATTTTGTACCAGGGAGGCATCATGAGAAAGCATGTGATTTTGAGTCAGATCTTGGGTTCACAACACAGTTCTGCCCCTCACTAGCTATACGACCTTGAGCAAGTTTTTCACTGTTTTTTTTTTTTTTAATTTGTATTGAATCATACTTGATTATACGTATTTTGGGGGTTCAGCATTGACATATGTTGATCAAATCAATATTAATAGCATATATATTGTTACAAATCATACTTATTCTTTATGCACCTTGTTCAATCTCTCCCCATACCCTTCCCCCTCCCCCTCTAATTACCCTAGATTTCTTCTCTTTCTGAAAGAGTAATGGTTACTCTGTTGATTTATTGCCTAGATGATCTGTCCAATGCTGAGAGGTGTGTTCAGTTCCCCCAATATTATCGTAGAGCAGATGCTTCTTGTGTCACTCTGGAATGGGCTTTGTGGAGAGAGACATCCTCTTCTTTTCTTTGATCTCTGCTGGTGACTCTCCTTGTGTCAACGCACTCCAGTGGCTAGCAGACCATCTGCACAGTAGTTGTGGCATCTAGCCACTTTTGCAGCAGCCATGGTTATTATGATGGCTGTGGTGGGCCATCTACATGGAGGTGATGTTTTTGGCATGCTCCTTACCTAGTTGGTGGTGGTGATGGCAGTGTGCCTGGTTGTGGGAGGGGATCCGGGCCTCAGATCCATGCCTCAGGGCCCCAGTTGGGCCCTGTGGCACTGGAGGTGTGCCTGGTTGTGGGAGGAGGGTCCAGCCCCAGCTCCATACCTCGGGACCCCAGGCAGGCCCCGTGGTGCTGGCAGTGTGCTTGGTTGTCCCCCCTTTCTGGCTTGGTAGCCCAGGGGACTTCCAGTCCTTATAGATGTTATGGGTGTTCTTTCGTGAAATGAGACCTTTACTAGTTAATATCAAACTTTGTCTCTAGTTGTGGGTACTCTGTTTTTTCTTTCAGTTCTGTGTTGGGTTATTTGCTGTTCCCACCACTTAAACTCTGCACTGGAACTAATTTGTTGTCCTTTGCTTACTTCTAAAGTGGGGGAACTTCCTGTTGGGACCAGTACTTGAGCTCTGTGGTTGAGCTAAATTGCTGCTTTGCTGCTGATTCCCTGGGGAAGGTTTTTTTGTGCAGCTCAGGTTTTAATGGTTGACTTTGTAGGACTTCTGGGTTTAGTGAAATCCAATGCACCTGGGTTGTGTAGAAACATTGGTCTGGGCCTGAGTCTTTTCATCAAACTGCACCCCATGCAATTCTATCTTCCTGACCAGTCTCCTCTGAGTGGTCTTACGCTGATAGGGGGTCAGATCAGCTGTCCTTGCTGTGTCCCAGTGTTCTCCTGGTGGGCCTGTCTCCCCCCACCACCCATGCTCCAAACACTTCCCATGGAATGGGCTGTATGCCAGTCCCTTAGGATGACTCACCAGCCTCTGAGTAGCTCCTTTTTTTCAGTTGTTGTGGCTCCTTGCTCCTATGTGAGTCCATGTGAACCCAATTAGTGGTCTTGCTGGCCTGGGGGTCACCAAGTTCCTCTTCTCCCCTGCTGCCTCCAAGCAACTTCATCCGAAGGGCATAGCTGCAGCTTTTGCCAGCTCCTGCTCCGTGCATTCAGCAGCTACAGCCTGGAAGTGGCCAAGGCTTGAAATGGTCGGAGAGGTTTTTCTTTTTCTCATCATGGCTTGTCTGGCCTTCCTGCATTCTGTAGGTCTCTCCTCCTCTTCTCCTGAGCTCTAGCAGCCCCAGCTTGGCTGTCATTGCTTTTTAATAGTTGTAAATTAATTGATTTGTGGGAGAGAGTAACACTGGGGACCATCTATTACACCATCTTGACCAGAAACCTTAAGTCCTTCACTGTTAATGGAAAATAGAAGGATACCTCATGCGATAGAGGGATGTTGTGGATGGGATGCTGTTTGTGAGCGGGCTTTGTAAATGTGAAGACTAAAAGGTGTGAGTAAAAGCAGATAAAGCGAAAGAAAAAAAATCCCATATTGGAACTGTCCAGGGTTGCAGAGCTGTGTGTCCAGGTCTCCCACCTCTGCCCAGCCCTAGCATATGTGGGCCCCAGGGTGAGAATACAAAGGCTTGGGTAGCATATTTCTAAATATTTAAAAGTTATAAGTCAGACTAACAAAATGCTGAATCAGGTAAGCTCTATCCTCCTACCTAGACAAACACACTTTATAACAACCTGAAGTCTAGTCGATTCAGAATTCTCAGACACCTCAAAGCTCTGGGCCAGAATGCAGCAGCATAAGAACAGCCAACCCTCAGCCCCCAGCTCCCCCTTCCCCCACACTCTCCCCCTTCTAAGCCCCCAGCTGTGTACCATATTGAGAGAGAGGTACCATCATGCATGGGTACGAGGATACTCAAAACGCATGCTGAAACTCCATGCTACTCCAACAACAGCCACCCTCTGGCCACTCCTTGGCCCAAAAGTGCATTCACATTGGAGTGGACTGCCCTTGGGAAGACAGGAAAAAAGACTGCATAGGCCCTGGAGGCATGTTTAGGGCCATTTGGGTTGGGAATATCTCAATCCCAGGTACCCAGAGGATGTTCTAAAAGGAGGGGCACATCCTCTCAGCCCCACAACTCCTCGCCCAGTGTGGAAGGGCATGGCTAGAAGACACCAGAGTGGGTTCCTTTAAAGTGCAAGGCCAGGGACTGGCCCGGTGGCACACTGGAGAGTGTGCCGCTTGGGAGAACGGCGATGCTCCCGCTGAGGGTTTGGATCCCATGTGGAGACCGGTTCCCGCTCACTGGCTGAGCGCGGTGCGGGCGCAACACCAAGGGTTGCGATCCCATTGCCGGTCCCCGGTACGGGTGCGACACCGAGGGTTGCGATTCCATTACCGGTCAGTAAAAAAGACAAAAAGGAAAAAATAAAAAATAAAAAAAAAATGAAGTGCAAGGCCAGGCCAGGGCTCCTCTCATCCAGGTCTAAGGGTAATACCATCCTGGATCTCAAAGCCTGCCCTGAAGCTCTCCAGGCTTGAAGCAATCAGTTCTCCATGTGTGGTTCCCCTGACTCCCATCCCACACTCCATCAGGGGAAATTAGTATAAGAAGATCCCCCAACCACCTGCCACCCCCTGACTCCAAGGATGCTGCTGCCAGCACCATCCTCCATCTCCTCAATGACGGCAGGGCTTCATGGGGAGCAAAGTGGGGCTCTTCTCAGAGAGGTTGCTCTGCCCCTCAAGGGCACTGGGAGAACTAGCTGGGTCTGGGTGGAGCCTGGACCTTAACCCAGGGAATACTTATTTGAATGAAATGTTTAACATGAGCTTGTTTGCTTGAGATTTGCCTCTTCTAAAAATGGGATGCAGATAGTATGAAGGTTCCAATAATCAATGTTTTCATTATTAGGCCCATTGGTGAATCCATTAACTGTGAGCTTTGGGTCAATGGCTGATTGTCTAAAACGAAAACATGGTGTTTATAACAGTGAGGAGAAGGGTTGCAGGAGATGGAGGGGAATGAGATAACAACTAGCAATGGCATGGTGTGCTATAGTTTACAAAGCATTTGTTCATACAGCATCACTTCATTTGATCCTTATAATAGCTCTGAGATGTACAGACACCTGCTGTTATTTTTCTTTCCATTTTACATATGAGGAACTTGGGGCTGACAGGAGTGACTTGCCTGAGGTCAGACAGCTCTTAACCCAGGACGGGCACACAAGTCTCCTGTGGGAGGTTGTGGTACTTCCTCTGTTCACTGCACGGAAGACTTCAAGGAAAGAAGGAGGGATGAGATTCAGATCTCAAAGGAGCTCTTCCCATGAGTATGGTACCATAGAAAAGGCAGGGTTTGAGGTCAGAGAGTTGTGGCTTCCAATCCTCGCACTGTCCTTCCCGTCTATATGACTTTGGGGAGTTCACTCTGAGCTTCTTTGCCTTGTGTATGAACTGACTATAATCATCCCTGCCTCATAGGATTACTGTCAAGTTCTTGCACATGGAAGGGTTCAATGGCTGTTAGTTTCCTTCTTTCCCTGGCCCTGCCTCCATCTCTATTACTAATACCTAAACTTAAACTTTGGCCACACACTGGGCTAAGAACTTCCCATTCATTATTTCATTTAATTCTCACACCAAGTAAGTGGTGAGTGCTGCTCTCTTCCCTGTTTTATAAATGGAGAAACAGGAAGGGCAAGTCACTTCTCTAAGTTCACACAGCTGGCAAGCGGTAGCTTTAGGTTTGCCAGCCTGGGCAGTCCGGCTCCAGAAATCCTGCTCTCAGCCATTATGCCCAGCCGGCTCCCTACTTCATCTCTCTCCTCTCTTTATTGTCCAACTTCTTAAAGGAATCACCTGAACTCTCAAGTTTTTCTTGTGCTTCTTCATTCCCTCCCTAGCCTCTTACAGAATGGCTCTATCTTAACCCCACTGTCTTTAATTTCTGTGGCTTTTGATGCTGTTGATACCCTGAAATTCTCTTGATTTTGAAAACTAGTCCTTCCCCTTCCTTGGCTATGTCTCTGCTTTTCAGACTCCCTTTTGTCTCTGGCCATCTAAACAAGCCTCCTGAGAGCTCTCTTTCATCCCGAAAGATCTCACCCCTCACCATCACATCAGCTGACCCTCCCCCATGCAGATGGCTGCCAAATTTACTTCACAACCCTGACTTTCTCCTAAGCCCTAGGCTCAACTTTGCAACTACCTCACAGACACAGTGTCCGCCTGTCTAGCCAATTCCACAGAAGCCGCAGCATCCAAACTGAAATGCATAGTCTCCTCTCATCTTTCACTTCAGAGCAATTTGATACTTATTTATTCAACAAATAATTTTGAACTCATTCTATGTGCCAGGCACTGTTCTCGGTACTGGAGATACAACAGTGAATAAAATATATAAAATCCCTGCCTTCTTAGGGGTTACATTTGGGAGTGAGAGATGAGGGGAGACAGACCATTAGCAAAGTAAGTTATATGTATATTAGAAGGTGCTATGGAGAAAAATAAAAGCAGAAATGGGGATTGGTGAGTGCTGGAGCAAGAGGTGGCGATTTTAAATGTGATTATCAGGAAAGGTTGCATTAAGAACATGGAGTTTGAGCCAGTTCTGACGGAGGCAAGGAAGCAAGCCTTTCAGATATCTGAGGGAAGGATGCTTCAAGTAAAATCAACAGTCAGTGCACAGGCCCTGAGGTGGGAGTTCATTTGGCATGTTCAGTGAACAGCACAGGGGCCAGAATGGGCAAGAGAGAGAGACAGAAAAGGAGATGAGGTCAGAGAGGAAATGGGGAGCCAGATCACGTAGGTCCACATAGGCCATTTTAAGTATTTGGAGTTTTCCTGGGTGGTTTCAGAGGCATGGGAACATTTTGAGCGGAACATTTTGAGCAGGGAAGTGACATAAATGTACACATGTTTAGCAAGATCACTGTGGCTGCCATGTTGAAAATAGACCAGGGCGGCGGAGCAGAGGTATTAGCAAGCAGACCAGTTAAGAGGCAACTGCACTAATTCAGGAAAGACCAGGGTAGCGGAGATGGTGTGGGGTGGGGAGCGGGGGTTGAATTCTAGGTATATTTAGATGGCATCAACAGGATTTACTGATACATACTATGTGCAATGTGAGAGAGTGGTCAAGAATGACTGCAAAGTTTTTGGCAACTGGGCAGTTGGGTATATGGATCTGGAGCCTTTCCGGCTGGAGATATAAATATGGACGTTGTCAAAGTGTTGATGGTGCTTAAAACCTGGGGACCAGAGGAGATCACCAAGGAAATGCGAATAGACAGAAAAGAGAAGAGGACAAAGACTGAGCCCTTGACTCTCCAATGTTAAAAGGTTGAGAGATGGGCAGAACCAGCAAAGGATACTGAAAAATAAGAGAGTGAGATACAAGAAGAAACAAGGGTAGTGAGTGTGCACCATGTGCCAGACACCACATTCTGGGCAAGGGATGCAAAGACAAACAGAATTCCACCCTCAGTGTCTAAAGGAGTCAGGGGCTTTGTATCCGAAATACCATAGTGGGTGGATCCAGAGATGTGTGTAGAATCAGCTACTGTGAGACCACAACCTTGTGAGTTCTCGAATGATTCTGTACACCCACAGACCAGTCAGCCATGCTTGGCTGTTCTGAGTAACTGTTTCACTTTACCTTCTCTTTTGTCTCTAATTGGCAATTGGTCACCAAACCTCAGAGATTCTACTTTTGTATTATTTCTTATGTGCGGCCCATCCTCTCTGTTTCCTCAGCCATCAGCCTAGATGAAGTCCTTATCAAAGATCACCTAGCATATTGTAAAAGCTCCTAAACATCCTCTTTCTCTCCCTTTAGCCTTCAAATTCTCTCCATTACTCTTCTTCCCAGCACATCACTCTCCTGAGCAAAAATCTCACCACCTCTAGGATGAAGCCCAAGTGCCTAAGCTGTCTACAAAAGGCATTCTGCAGACTGATGCCAACCCGCCCTCCCAGCTTTGTCTACACTCTTCCCAGCACTCGCCCTTCCAAGTGGTCTCTTCTGTTTCCTGGAGATTCCACGTTCATGCTTGTTGTCACATTTTGGCCCATGATGGACCCTCCTACCTGAAAATGCCTATATTTTTAAAATTATTATTCAATCATAATTGATTATACATATTTTGGGGGTTCAGTGTTGACATATGTTGATCAAATTAATATTATTAGTACATATATTTTTACAAATTGTACTTATTCTTTATGCCAACTGTCCAATCTCTCCCCCTCCCCCTCCTCCCTCTAATTACCCTAAATGTCTTCTCTCCTTCTGAAAGAGTAATGGTTACTCTGTTGATTTGTTGCCTAGATGATCTGTACAATGCTGAGAGATGTGTTCAGGTCCCCCAGTATTATCATAGAACAGATGCTTCTTCTGTCACTCTGGAATAGGCTTTGTAGAGAGAGACATCCTATTCTTTTCTTTGGTCTTTGCTGGTGACTCTCCTTTTGTCAATGCACTCCAGTGGCTGGCGGACCATCTGCGTGGTGGTTGTGGCAGCCATGTTTATTGTGTTGGCTGTGGTGGGTCACCCACATGGAGATGATGTTTTTGGCATGCTCTTTGGTGCTGGTAGTGTGCCTGGTTGTGTGTGGGGGAGTCCAGTCCCTGGCTCTATGCCTCAGGACCACGAGCAGGCCCCAAGGTGCTGGCAGTGTGCCTGGTTGTGGGAGGGGGGTCTGGTCCCCAGCTTGACACCTCAGGACTCCAGTTGGGCCCTGATGCACTGGCAGTATGCCTGGTTGTGGGAGGGAGTCTGGTCCACGGCTGCAAGCCTCAGATCCCTCGATGGGCCCTGAGATGCTGGTGGTGTGCCTGTTTGTGGGAGGGAGGCCCAGTCCCCGGATCCATACCTCAGGACCCTGGTCAGGCCCCAAGGCACTGGCAGTGTGCCTGGTTGTGGGAGGGGAGGGTCCAGTCCCTGGCTCCATGCCTCAGGCTCCCCGGCACTTGAAAATGCCTGTCTTTATTCCCAACAATTCATATCCTATTTTCTCTGCAAAGTTCCCTTGTGATAGCCTGTATGGATGTCCATGTTTCTGAATTCCTATACTGCTCAGAGTCTGTGCCACTAATTTTTGTATGTAGTTATATAATGGCATGAATAGTCACTGAAATACGTTCATGTTCATTAATCCATTTGGTTTTGTTTAAGACTGGCTTTCCTTCCCCCCTTTAAGGATAAATAACTTTCAGTGCAAGGTGTGGTGCTATTCTAATAATAGACTCTAAATGAATGCTAGATGTTAGATTATTTTTTAAGGTAAGAGAATATATAAAGGGAAAAACTGTGATAAAAACACTTTGTTGTATACAAGTTCCACCAAGTTTCCAGGTATATATAGGCGTGAAAATAATTGAAATAAAATATTTATTCTTTCAGTAAATATTTGCTAAGTTCTACTGTGTGCCAACAATGTGCTAGATGCTAATGATTCAAAAGTAAGTCACTATCCCAGGCCCAAGGAAATCATAAGCTCATGGGGAAGACAGACACATAAATAAATGGTTATAATACTATCTGTCACCTGTAGATCTGGATATATTCATGGGCATACAGAAGAGAAGGCTTACCAGAGGAGTTGATGTATGTAATGATTCTCAGGAATGAGTAGTTAGATACAGTTAAACTTTAATAGGAGAAAGAGCAGGATAAGCAGAGGGCACAGCATGAGCAAAGGAGCAGAGGTGAGAAACAGTATGGTATATGGGCATGGGGAGGCTGGATCATTGACAGCCCATCTGTCCTATTAAGGAATTTGAATTTTATCCTATGGTTGATGCCAGAGAAGTCTATGTAGAGGAGCATTGGAAGTGTTTTATATATAGAAAAGGCATGATGAGATTTGCCTGTTTTAACCTTTGTGTAGCCTAAAAGATGGATTTGAGAGGTACCAGGGTTGGATACAGAGAGACCAGTTATGGGCAATTATAGTAGACCATGTAAGAGATGCTGAGGGCTTGGGTTAAATGAAGGCAGTGAGAGGTGGATGGAAAGGAGATAGACTCAAGCATCACAGGATGTGGTGATATAGTCGCTGTGGGAGTCTAGGTGAGGGGGTGTGAGGAGCCAAAGATGACCCCCACTTCTGACCTGGAAGATTGGGTGGGTAGAGCACCACCCCCTGCAGCAGAGACAGGAGAAGAGGGCCTGGTGTATGGTGAGATGATGAGTTCAGCTTGGGTCATACAGAATTTGAAATGCCTCTGGCATCCTATTCAAAGTAGTCCCCTAAGTGGTCAATGAGTATCTCCAGTGGTGCTATTGTTCTTGGAACTTTTCAGGGACTTCTCTGAAAACCATTATCAAAGCCATTTTATCAACTATATAAACCAGTCATGCATTTTATAAGCACAACTCTCTTTTTGAAGAAAAAAGAAAGAAAAGCCACTGCCTTGGGATGCACACTAGTATCTATCTTTTGTAAAAGAAATAAATATATAATACTTTTCAAATAGAAAGCCACTCTCTATTCACTACACTTAAGTCATAATGAATTTTGACTATTTCCAAAATCAAACCATCCCTTAATGATGTAGTCCTAGGGTCTGTAGACCTGTGAAAGAGAACATACCTCAGACCCAAGGAATTTCCAAAAGAGCAGTCGCAGATGTGACAGCCGTGTAGATGGAGCCAATGTGTAGACTCCTGAGGTCACTGTGCCCAATGACTGCACTTGGCCACGTGTCTTTGTTGTAATGATTAGGAAGCCTGTCATATTTCTCTATTCCAGAGAATCTTCCAAGAAAAAGGTCTCTTTCTTCTCTCTTGTGACAGGCTTAAGAGTGCACCTTTATTGTATTCTCTCTGTTTTTGAGAAAACCTGACACCAAACTAAGTTTTGTGATTTTCTCACAAGACTGACTCTCAATACTGGGTGCAAGTGTCTGCTTGCATGGCTCTGGGCAGGAAGAATGGGGCAAAAATATAAACTGTAAAGTTTCTATAGAAAAGGTAACTAAATTAACTGGCAAGATAAACAGTGCTTAAAAGGATAAAACGAGCATCCACCCAAAACCAAGTTCCCCAGGCAGTGTGCAGTTAGCACAGTATTTAAGATGGAAGATCCTGGCACTGCTGGGAATAACTGTCCTCTAATCCCACAGAGGAACCCAAAGGTTAGTAGGGCCTGATTACTAGCCAAAATGGAAAACAAGATTTAGGCAACACAGAAAATAAATGCCTGATGACTGAATAATTGTCTAGGCCCTTTGGCTGGAGGCACCAAAGCTGACTCCAGTGTGGCCACGTCATGAACCAAACAAGCAGATTGGGTCTTCACCACACCTCTGACCCTCGTGTGATTGTATCCCATTCCAGTAACACTTGCTCCCTTTTGTACAGTAAGAAATGGCTATAGAATTAGCTTTGAGCTCCTGCCTTCAGCACAGCTACATTAGCATATGTTACAAAAGTAGCTCTCCCTGACTTTCTGTATCAGGTAAATTCCTATTACTTAGTTTCTGCCAGCCATGATGCACTGCAATTATTCCCAGCAGTTATCAAGGCCATGGAGACAAGAGAATAGGCTCTTATGGTGTGGGCTCACCTCCTTCCCAGGCAGTCCAGCCTTCCCGTCCCTTCTGGCTTGGGCTGACTGGCATAGGAGGTGCTATGGGGGACCAGTGGGAGGCAGCAGTTAATGTCTTTATGTCCTCATGTGATGGTAAGGGATGCTGAGATGTTAGCATCAACTTGACAATGTTGCTCCCTTTTAGACCATTTGTATGATGCCCTGCAGGGTCCTCTTCACTTCATAGGTGGAAAAACTTTATATCAAACAAGGCCACAACCTCTTAGCTGATGAATGAAACAGTCTCATTCCTTTCTTTATTTATTAAATTCTTATGCATTATTACCAATCATCTTTCCTCATCCTGGGAACGGAAATACAGAAAATGCAAAGCCAGGCTCTGGTAACTAAACTTCTGCCCTTTTTAGGGTTCAGTCCAGCTCCCCATGGCTACTCTGGGAGCTGCTAGCTCACTGGGCAGCCTGAGTCCCCTCCATTCTGGCTTTCTTCAGCAACATGTAAGGGAATTTTGGGTGGCAGTATGATATAGTGGTCAAAAGCATGGACTTTGGGGCTGGCCCCCTGGCTCACTTGGGAGAGTGCGGCGCTGGGAGCGCCAAGGCTGCGGGTTTGGATCCTGTATGGGGATGGCTGGTGTGCTCGATGGCTGAGCATGGTACGGACCACACCGAGCCAGGGGTTATGATCCCCTTGCCGGTCAAAAAAAAAAAAACGTGGACTTTGGAGTCAGACATCTCCTAACTCCACGTCTTATAATCTGTAGGATCCTTGGCATGTACCTTAATATCTTTAAGCTTCCAACCCCTCATGTGTAAATTGGAAATAAAAATTCATTTATCCTGTGGAATATTGTGAACATTAACTGAGATGACGTACTTAGCACAGTGGTTGGGATAGAGTAAGCATTCAATAAGTGTCAACTACTACTACTACTACTATTATTACTGGCAAAAGTCCATGGCAGGAGGGAGACACATGGGCTAAGAGTGGGGCACATGTCTCCTCCCTCCTGCTGTACAAGGTCAGAGGCAGCCAGGAGGAGAAGGCAAGTGCCCAGAATAGCAAGTTTACCAGACTAAGCAATGAGGCTTCCAGGCTGAACTTGAAGCCAGAGGAGAGGCAGCATATTACAGACTGTGTATGCCAGCCTGTAGTACAACCTTCACATTCAGGTGGCTTCCAGAAGGTGACTGTTGTCTCCTTGCGTTATCATTTTCTGTGCCTGTGTTTTCTAAGTGCTAGATTGGCTGATGGCTGAAAGTTAAACAATGCTCTTTGTTGAGTGGAAATTCCACCACTGTGATTTCCTAAGAAATTAGTGTAAGCTTAAACTTTGCTCCCTTTTGCCTTCCATTCCTCCTGCTACTTCCTTCCAAGTGCATCAGATTTCAACTGCCACCTGCTCCCAATAAACAAACCTTACATACCCTCCTGCTTCCCAAGGAAGCAGTCCTTGCAATGGAATGCCTCTGAACTGCTAGTTACCATCATCCCAACTAGTTGATATCTCTCTGTCATCTCACAACCTTCTCTGTGAGCTTCCTGCTTTCAATTAGGTCAGCTATAGTTTTATTTAACTTGTTTTGGCATTGCTTTTTTATTTTTGTTTTGATTTGTTCTCATTTAATCCTGAAACAGCACAGCCTAGAACTTTTTGACCTGAATTCCCCTCTGAACTTCCCATTTTGCCCAAGTTGACTATGTTAGTAAGTGATGGGCACCTCTCCAGCTTTTGAAAAATTTATTCAGCCTCTTCTTTTCTTGTGCATCTCTTCTGCTTTGCCAGGTCAAGCTGGGAACTGCCCGACTTGAGGGAAGGGAGAGTAAAAGCCATCAGTGACTCAGATGGGGTGAGCTACCCTTGGTACGGGAACACCACAGAAACTGTGACCCTGGTTGGCCCCACCAACAAGATCTCCAGGTTCTCCGTCAGCATGAATGACAACTTCTACCCCAGTGTGACATGGGCGGTGCCAGTGAGCGACAGCAATGTGCCACTGCTCACAAGAATCAAGAGGGACCAAAGTTTCACTACCTGGCTGGTGGCCATGAATACCACCACGAAGGAGAAGATCATTCTGCAGACCATCAAATGGAGGATGAGGGTAGACATTGAGGTGGACCCTCTTCAGCTCTTGGGGCAACGGGCCCGGCTGGTGGGCAGGACTCAGCAGGAGCAACCCCGGATCCTGAGCCGGATGGAACCCATCCCCCCTAACGCACTAGTGAAACCCAATGCCAATGATGCCCAGGTCCTCATGTGGAGGCCTAAGCGGGGGCCACCTCTGGTTGTGATCCCTCCTAAGTAGAAGCAGACTGGTGTGACTGTGTGTGGAGCACATGCTGTGGAGACACGCAGGGAGGTGGCAGGAGCCTAACTGAGTTTCTGAGCCAAAGCAGACCTCTCGGTTTGCCAGCCTTTGCAGCCACTTGTGAAGAGCAGGGCTGCTCCTTGGGTGGTAGACCATAATCTTTTAAAAAGCACTTCCTTTTAGGAATAAAGAAATCACTGATTTGACAGACTTGCTGTGATTACCATGCAAGTAGCCATATTTTGGAGCTGACCAAGATGATTCTTTTATCTGAACTGTTGACCATTTCTTTCCCATGAGATGCAGGGGATGGAAACAAAATTAAACAGTGCCTGTGGCAAGTGCTGCTTCCCAGCCAATTAGAAGTGGGAGTGAAAACATCCACACCAGGTGTTCGTAAGACAGACAGTCCCATTGTCTCACTGGAGGGTGCTGGGGAAAACGGGTGGAATGAAAGACAGGTGGTGAAAGAATGGGTGATGAGAGGAGAGAATAAGTTGTTATTACAAATTAATACCTGTGCATTTATTAGTTTGATTGTCAGATTGTCAACACACTCACCAGAATGAAAGGAACGCTTAGATAACTGGAGAAATGTTGGTATTTGCTCTATTCTGAGGGGGGTGAAAACCTTCCTCGGAACTGTCCGTGGTGCTGATGTGAACTAACCGATGGGGATTCTCACTAGTTCCATCTACCCACCTCTTTCCAAAAAGGTTGCTATTCAAAGTATTTCTAATCATAGAATTTGGACGTGTAGTTTCTGTATTCTGCAGTAGCTGTGATGTCTGGGGCCCTTACCTTGTTTTTAGTGTAACTGAAATGTGATTTTGTTTACAGCTGCTTATTCTGTTCCCATCACCAGCCCTAAATTTAAAGAAAAATTAATAAGCCATGGGTCCATGTAGAGTTTTCAGACTTTTAACAAATAAGAATGGTATTTTAATTTTTGTTTTTACTTTCTGAATGACTTCAACACATAGAATGCACACATGTAGGAATGCACACACACACACACACACACACACACATGTCAGGATGCATATAGCATAGTTACTAGCGGATTTGCCAGCACTGCCTGCATATGTACCTGCAGCTTTGTGCATACACAACTTTGTGCATACACTATATACCCATATGTTTATTTTAGCTCTTTTTCACAGAAGCTCAACTTTGACTGCATGAGCATTTGTGAGAAAGAGCTTTCTAAAGGTTTCACTTCAGAGCTCCTTAATGAAAATCTGAGCTACTCACATTAAGCAAGGCTGTATTGCTGAGATCCAGCCAATAAAGATTAGAGGCCAGGTTTTCTTTAGTCAGTCCAATAAAAACTTTTTAAAGAGTTTCCAGTCTTTACTATGAGGATTTTTTTCAGCTTTTATAGCTTAAATCACCCTCACTCTTCCCCACCCCTCAAAAAAGAGCTTTTCTTTTTTTCTCAATAGTGCAAATTGTCATAGATATATATAGGGTTGCTTGTTCAAAAACCCTCCGTGCAAACTGATTATGAAATTTTTACAGTATCATTGTGGGTTTAATGAGTAGGTACTGCCAGCCTAATTTCAGCGGTGAGAGAGTTGAGGTTCAAAGCAATTATTACAATCCCATGGTTGACTCCAAAGACCTGTCTTCTACCAGAAAAAAGCAGAAGCAAGAGGACTTATTTATTACTTTTAATAAAAATGCAATTTAGTCTAATTTCTTTCCGGTTCTAGTCCCAGGGAGGGTGGTACTTATTTACATGAAAGTGCTAACAGATGCACTCCAAGTTATGTAGTGTTAACTTCACATTTCAACCATTTGCTACTCTCTTATAGATTAGTTATTGATGGCATGTTATTTATAACAGCACATTAATGACACATCAGTGACGGGAGACCTGGGGACATTCCATTTAGAAATAATTGAGCTGCTACATTTGGATTCCTCTGTCTCTTTCCATGCTTCCTTACATTTTATGAGAGAGGTAGCCCCAAAGAGTTCCATGGCTGAAGTATAAAGCTGCTTACTTTTCACGCTGACATCAGAAACAGCAATCTCTACCTTGGATTGAATCCTACCCTTATGGGATTCTGAAGAGTGGACACTGATCCTGGAATCTAATCCATGTGGCCCCACTTTAAGAAAACCTGATATTTAAAAATCCGAAATTGTAACAAGCAACAGATTAATGAGAAAAAAAAATTACATTACAAAATCCTTTACAAGATTTTGTTTTCAAATTCCCCTAGCCATTAAAATAAGATATGACTTATGCAATTATATTTACACATAAGTTTTTCAAGGGCATATCTGTATTTATAAAGCAAGGTGCAGCATACTTGGCTAGACTTGTTCCCCCTAAAAAAAAATCACACTTTACTGGGTTTTAAAAGAAGTTACCCCACAGCAGTTTTCTGGGAAATTGTGTAATGACAAAGTGAGAAAAATAAATGAGAAAGTGGTTATAAAAGTTAAAGGTAAATACACATTATGATTATTGTCATTGATACTGTGGTGGACTCTACAGTCGAGTCTCTCAATTCTGAAATCAGCTGGCAGAATGCTCTATTGCCCTGTAGCCAATTATTTTAAAGTTATCTTTGTTTTACAAGGAAACAACCCCTCTTCTTCCTGTGATCTGTGGATCATTACCTTTCAGCTTAGTCAGGATATTGCCAAATGAAAGTTCTCTTACAAGAGACAATTCACCTTGAAATTTCTGTTGAGGTCACCTCCATGCTGCCATCTAGCCTTCCTTCCCTTAAAATTGCCTGGATCTGACACCAGATGCCATCAGTTTAAAGGGGCTCATTCAGTGCCTTGATTAAGTTTTAGTTGGGTGGCCTCAGAGCTATGTTTGAATTCTGCACACACACACACACACACACACACACACACACACACACACACACACACAGAGTTTCTTAGTGGCATAAGCGTTTTGAATTCCTGTGTAGGAAAGAGCATTTCATCAGGTCTTAGATTTTTTGTTTGTTAGTTTGTTCTTCTGTTTGGCTGGCTGGTATGAGAATCCAAGCCCTTGACCTTGGTGTTATACTACCACACTCTAACCAACCAAGCTAACCTGCCATTCCAATCTTAGATTCTTAAGTCACTTTCAAGACCTTTTAGTCTATGATCCCAAAGGAAATTGAGGCCCAGTTAAATTGGGTCATCTAGTCAGGGTCACATACCTAATCAACAGAAGAACCATAAGAAGGCCCCAGTCTCCCAAATATCTCACACCTACTGGGAATCTAACAGTTTCCCCGTGTCTCCAGCCAAAACACCATCATCATCCCTGAGCCATTCACCCACAAACTGACTTGTTTAAAAACTAGAGACAATTAGATTCATCCTTTAAAGAACAGGGCAAAATCCTTATTACTGTTATGTTGAAAATGAGTGTTCCAAATTTCCTTTATCCATGACAGCTTCTTCTGAGGTTGAATCCTTTATCTGAGCTCTTTGCTGCATGCATTTTACACTCCAGTCATTTCCATGGCCATAGCACATGGGAAGCTTGGAAACTAGTCCCCTTTCCACCTCTTATTCCATGGACCTTTTTACAACTCCCTCTGTCCTGGTGCTAGGAATGAAATCTCATAGGTCAGTCATGTTCTAAGCAGCAATCCTGAGCAGTAAAATAAAAGAACTATGATTTAACAGAGTGTTTCACAAAACACTTCTACATGCATTTTCTCATCTCCAGACAGTCCTACAAGCAGTGTAATATTCTTGTTATTATTATTATCATCCCCATTTTACAGATAATCAATTGAGCCCAAAGAGGTTAAGTTACATATCCATAGGCACAGAAACAGGAAATGTCAGGAGCCAGGATTCAAACTGGGCCTTTGGGGCTCCAAATCCCATGTCGTACTATACTGTGCTGCTTTCCTGGTTAGTCCCTGCCTAGAGAGCACAAAAGAGAAGAAAAGAAAGGAGAAATCAAGTCACTTTTGCCTACACAGCCTTGTAGTCTCTACCAATCTACTAAGTGGACATATTAAAAATAAGAGGACAGACATTGTTTTCTTATGCAGAGAACCTTGCAATCCCCAGGGAGGTTGGCCCAGAAAAATGCCTGGCAGGGGCTGCAATGTGGGTGAGCTGGCCATCACTCGGCAGCTCTCAGCACAGTACTGGCAATTAGTAGAGCAGGAAATCTGCTCTCCTGGTCTCAGAATCCCTTAAAAACCACAAGTACAAAAAGGGGGAGGAAAGCGTGCCTCCCGCAGCTGAGGTCCCAGCTGAGCGAGGCCCTGCCACCCGCTATCCCTCAGTGTGGCAGGAGCAGCCCGTGGGGCAGAGACAGTGGAAACAATGGCTTTCTGAGCCCCAGTTGGCACACTGAACGATCTTGTTAGATCTGAGGGCACAATTAAACCCTGCCAGAGCCAACTCCCAAGTGAGTTGCAAAGAAAGATGTAAACACACACACACACACACAGACCCACTGCACTCACACCCTCTTCCAGCTGAAAAGAAAATTAATCAAAAACCCAATGAACGCCTGAACTCTATAATTAAGCCTAAATGATCCTTAGATAGAAAGGGAGTTGAGTGAGCAAGCTCAGTGCACACAGATATTTTTACCCCAAAGTCTTATTGCCATTAATTTCTTTTGAGATCTTGAGTACATCTGGTTCCAGTTTCCCTGGTAGGACATCTGCCTATGCAGGGCCTTCTGGAGAATTGCCAGTTCAGTGGCCAGCCAAGGTTATTTGGTCATTCCAAACACTTTTGTAGGAATGCGTCTGGGGAGACAGAGTGCCACTACCCTCCCAGGTCAGCCATGTCCTCTCCCATGACAGATCCCATCTCCAACCTCAGTCTTCCTAACAGTTTCTTTCATGTGTAAGTGCTTTACAGTTTACAAAGGGTTTTTAATTTCTTTTGTGTAGAGTAAAAAGAATCTCTGTTCAAGATGAGAAATCTTAGGACTGGCCTGATCTTTCTGTCATCATTGTTATTAATAGCATCCTCTCCCATTTAATTAGTATGGTACAGTGTACATAACACAGACACAAATATTTTATCATTTTATTCTCAGCAGTCCTGTAAGATTGTCATTATATCCCCATTTTACAGATGAGGAATTGGAAGCAGAAAGGTGAAAGATCCAAGGTCACACTAATTTAGTGGTGCTCTGAGAACTCAATTTTCTGTCTTGCTGACTACCCACCTTTACTCCATTTTCACAGAACATTCTCCCCCCAGTTAAATTCAGGCAACCTTCCCACCTTATCCAGTACTGCAATTCCTCAAGCAGGGCTGACTAGCAGAGGGAGGCTTTACAAGGCTGCCGTAATTGATCCCTGGATGCTCTTTGACAAGATAGAATAAGCGCTTCTGAAGACTCTGTTCAGGTAGCCCAGACTCTGTGCCTTCAGGTGATTTCTCTCCTGTCCCATATTAGAAAAGAGGCCCACTTGAGTGCTCTGAGGTAGGTAAGAAGCCAGAACCCAGGACCTCAACATGATTTGAGATTATCTGGACCAAACTGGT
Organism: Galeopterus variegatus; assembly: GCF_000696425.1. NCBI lineage: Eukaryota > Metazoa > Chordata > Mammalia > Dermoptera > Cynocephalidae > Galeopterus > Galeopterus variegatus. The sequence goes on along the minus strand of NW_007731152.1, from coordinate 42,743 downwards.
AAGATGGACTTGAGCAAATCACTTAAACTTTTCTGGGCCTCAGTTTCCTCCTCTGTTAAATGAGATACTAATAACAGCCCAGCCAACATCACAGTCAGAAAGACACAGTGGGAAAATGCCTGAAAACACCACAAAATATCTAAAGTGCTGCTTGATATAAGGCATTGTCAGTCACATCAGTAGAATCACAGACCTTACTCGTTACAGGCTCTCAGGTCCCACCTACTTGGAAGCCCAGAACCATCTCAGGGAAACCCACTCTTCCTGCCAAGTGAGGCCTGGCCTCTGTGGAGGTTGGTGGGCTCTAAACACCCCACTCTCCACAGCCACCTTGTTGGGGAGGCCTGAACCCTGGTGGTCAAGGAAAGAAAGGAAACCAGTGCATAGCCCTGCAGGAAGTAGCTCTGAATTTGTAGCTGGAACTCCAAGAGACCTTTTGGAAAGGAGAGGAAGCTGAACGTCAGGTCTAGGCCAGTCTTGAAATCCCTGCAGGATTTGCCTAGTTTAAGCCAACTAGAGAAGGCAGCCAGGAACAGCTACACATTTGCTTTCATGGGCTCAAGCAAGAGACACAGAGGGGGGAAAAAACATTATTATACACACACACACACACATATATAATTTCATACATATACTCAAATATATATTACATGTATTCAACCTTTATGTGGATTTCTGCTGGGCTGTTCATCCCTACCCTTTCTGATGCCCCAGATCTCGACTGGGACCCCGCAGTTTGGAGTGGAATTACAGATATGGTAGTGTGGGTGCAAATAAAATGAGGATATTTCCTTCTTCCTGCCCTGCACCCTCAGGCTGTCTCATTACACTGGAGGCATATTTGATTACATCCCCTCTGTCTGCACCTGCCTGCGGTGGCTCCATCCACATGGCCCCACCTGGACCAGCCACACAGTTTGCCTCAGGGCTGTTTCCCAAGGACACCCCAAACTGCCTCTCTGCCAGCCAGGCCCGAGAGTGGTCCCTAATAGAACCTAAGCAGCTCTTCTCACCAGGATGAATGTGAGGCCAGGCCTCTGGGCAGCAGGCCAGGTGGCCAAGCATAAGAGCCCCTACTCTGCCTGCAGTCTCACATTTGTCCTTGGCTAACCCAGAAAACATGGGTTGATCCTTAAAACAGCTGAGTGCTAGGTCAGAAATGCCCGGGGGAGGGGAAAATAGACATTAGAATTATAGCAATGAGAGGAGAGGGCTGAGACACAGGGCACAGCCCAGGGACCACGCTGGGGACGAGAAGGGGTTGCGGACAGTGCTGTGAAGCATGTGAATGCTGAGATCGCTGAGTCTGGGGCTGGCCTCAGACTGGCTAAGGGCCAGCTTTACTGAGAGAATAGATAGAAAAGAGGATGGGACGCTTTGCTTCATGCCGGGCCCGTGACTTGGGTGAGCCAAGCAAGACAGCTGGGATGCAGAAGTTAGAAGGCACTCACTCTCAGGTTTGTGTGAACACTGCCCCTGCACCCACATGCCCTTGAGAGAGCCGGCCTCCTTCAGTGACCCAGGCGCCTGCATGCCTCCCCCATCCCAGCCCCACGTCATGCCCACCTCCAACTCACTGCTTTCCTCACAAGAACAGTGGGACGGGAAGGGTATTGTGCAATCCCTCTGAATACTTACTCTTTCAACAAATCTGTATATTTAGTCTCCTAGGGGCCAGGCTTAACAGTCTCTGAGGGCAACAATGCTCACAGGAAGCTTTAAGAGCCACTCATTTCCCCCTTGGGGTCACACATCGCAGGGAAGCCCCTTAGTCTTCTCTCTATCCAGTGCATCAGCCAGTCTGCATGAGGGGACATGGCCTTTCTGGCCCAGGGCTCTGTGACGATGGGTAAGGTGACAGGGCAGGACTTATGTCAAGCACTTTGAGTTCTTCCAAGGAAAGGCACTGGGGAAAACCTACAGCCACAACAGTACATACACAGGCACTGGGGATGAGGGCAACAGCTGGTTATCTCTCCATCTGCTCTTGTCCCATCACCCCCACACTTCAAACCAATTAGAATATTCCACACAGATGTGATCCAATGAAATGTTAATTGGAAAGATAACAGGAAAGATAATACATGCACTTCAGGCTGAGAACTATTTCATTAAACTGGGCTTTCAAAGCAAGGCAGCCAATTAAATTATTTCCTACTTCACTCCCTCACGTACCAGAAACTATAGAAAGCTATTACTTTTAATTAATTAAGAAAGAAAGAAAGTCTCTGTACATGCACATCAGATGAACGGAGACTGAGAGGCAACCCCACCTACCTCCTTGCGTGCACACACGCATGCGCGTGCACACACACACGTCAGGGAACTAAAGACTCATCTACTGTCTCACCCAAAGAATTCCATGGGTCTTCTAAAACAGCAAGAAAATACCTGCTTTCAGAAGCCACTCACAAAATCAAACAAAAGAAAATGCCTTCTTCAGGCATGTTTATCCAAAAAGAAATAGGGCATTTTCTGTGAAAGAACAAACAGCTTTAAACTCAGCTGGATTTCAAACCTTCTGCAGCCAAAAATTGATCTTGTCTTTTCCTCTTCAGTAAAGAAGTAGACATTTCCACGCCAGCTCTCTATATCAAACACAGTGTTCATTGGCACAGGACGGTCTCATGACTATGGGACCTCAGGCCCCTGAGGCTTGATTTTTCAATTGGCTTTATACAGGTCTCATGGAAGCCACCTTCGAGACCTTCATTTTTCATCTGGGAAATGGGAAGAAAGCACACTCTAACAAAAAGTATGCTAACCCAAAGGCACCCTTATTGTATAATAAACATTATAGTGGAATTAATGTAATGATCCTATGAAACAGTTGTCCTGGTGACATGACTTTGGCGCACAGGTATCTCTCCGGTGTGGTCCATGAGCGGCAGGCAGACCCTGAGGTTGTCTCAGGCCTCGGCCCATGTGTACCCATGTCGCACTTGCTCCCTCCCCTGTCCCTGCCATGTCTGTCATTCTGTGCCATACCCGGTATCAAAGTCTGGCAAAGCCTAGCACCTACTCTGACCGATCTCATTCCTGCAGGAAGGGTAACTGGCATTTATTGACACCAAAGAGCGCGGCAGCTATTCCAAAGCACACGGTGGACAGAGGAACATTTTCTAGAATGAATTCTAGGCTATTAAGTCCCTATGTGTATGTGTAATGAGGTTGTCTACTAACTTTAAATAACAGAAGCACATTTATTTGACCATCTACATAAGAATTGGGGATTTCTTTTTTCCTAAAACTGAAACCATACATAAAATCTGAAAAAGCAACAGCGCTAATTAATTTGTAATGATAAAAATGTGTGCATTACAGCAGTACACCCCTGTAAGCAAATCTGATCCATCAAAAATCCAAAGAAACCAAGCAGAAAAGCGATCAGGGTGGAAAGAGAAGGATGCCCAGTGCTTGACTTTACCTCGGAGCAACTCCGTTCATGCACTCAGAAATACTTTTTTCCTTTTGTTTAAAAAATTCAGTTCACCCACTTCTTTAGAGCCACAACTATTACATAAAGCAATATATACAAGTACCCACAAAAAATAGTGACAAGTTTTGTTTTTTTAAGAAAAATTGATTGACAACTTCAAGTTGAATAATATAGATGCATGTTCAAGAAATAAGTTTTAACACAGTTGGAGTGTGAGCCCAAGCACAGGAATACTGGGCAGGCTACAGGTCACTGGTCAGTTAACCATTCCCTCAAATCTCTATGCCTTTGATGCTAAGGAACAGTGCAACAGGGGGTCTGGAATTCCCACCCACTTCTGTAGATCCTTTTGTGCCTTGCTAATGGGTTACACATGTAAATGACCTACAGTCCTTTAATATTTTAGTTTTTAATCTTTTTTTAGGAACCACATGACAGTTATAGACCCTTTTTATAGAGAAATGCATATGAAAATGAATACCCAAAGTTTTGCATAAAAGTTCAGGGTCATTGTCCCTTTGAAATCTATTTATGAAGCCCAGATTATGAACATCTGCTTTTAAGGAATGACATTTCTTTGGTCACTGTCTTAATGCCTACTCTATTTACATGTTTCCATGTCCACATGCAGGTCTCCTAGTAGGACAAGGCAAGCCCAGCAAGCAAAACCACATGGCAGAGACTAAGGAGGAAGAAATGAGCAATGGCTGGTGGCTCCAGAAGCCGAAGCCCTGGGACAGCCGATTTCCCATTAAAATGAGTGACAACCTGCCTGTCTCCTCACCATCCTCCCGTCCTATGACCTCCTACCCATCCCACCTTGTGCCACGCAGCACTCACCATGGGATGACCGGGCTGGCTGGCTGGGAGCTGTGTTGAAGCAGGAGTTGTGCCGCCATATCTTTTTGTGTGTGGAAAGACTGGATTCATCCAGGTCTCAAGTCCATCCCCAACCCTTGAAGTGAAGCCTCCCAGGTCAGCCTGGACTTCAAATACCTACATGGCCCAGCCTTGGTTCCCAAACTCTGCCTTCCTTCTCTACACTTTTGGGTGGGAAACAGAGGAATATGTATCTCCCCTCCTCCCTTCTCCACATGGATGGCCAGTGTTAATACTCTTTGGAGATTTCTCTAAGGCCTCCAATCCTTGGAGAGCCAGGGCCAAAGCAATCCTGTTTCCCCTACCGCAGCCAGGCTGGGTGCCTTCAGGTGACCAAGGGCAAAGTGAATGTCACTGGGATCCATGGGGTAAGGGGAGAACCACCCTAAGAGGGCAAAAATGATATGCATTATTTTATTTATTGGTTTATTTATTTCTTACTTACAGATTTATTTATTTATGGAACATGTATTTATTAGACAGCAGAAAATCCACTTCCATCTTTGAAGCATCAGCCCCACAATTTGTCTTCTTGCCCCTTAGAGCACAGTGAAGTATTCGTCTTTGAAGCCACAGAAAAGGGGGAGAAAATTTCCTCCATATGTCCAAGCACCTTCACCCTAGCCAGATTTTAAACCAGTAATGGGATTAGAAACCACCAGCTAGTGAGGCTGTAAAGCCACACAATTCAGCAGAGGCTTGACTGCCCAGACAGAAGCTCTCAGAATCGTCCCCCAATCCCACCCCTCTTTCACACATCCTCCCCTGCTCCTCTTTCATGTGCTCGGGTGGGGACTGGCCAGCCAACTCCAGCCTGACCTTTCAGAACTAGACCCCTCATTCTGCTCTGGTGTGGTATCCTTAACACCAGATGCACATTTGCATCATCTGAGGAACTTAGAAAGATATCCTTGCCTGGTCCCCCCCCCAAACCAGTTACAGCAGAATATCTAAAGGCAGAGCCTGGGCGTTTCTGGTGTTTTATAAGTTACCTGGATGATTCCAATTTGAAAATAGGGTTGAGAAGTAACTCTAATGTCGTCTCTCCTTTGCCCCTCCTCCCCACCACGATCTCTTCATCCTTTTGTTCTCCAGCTTCCTCTGGAGTCCTCTTCCCATTCCTCCAGCCCCTCCTCCTCACTGAATCTTCCCCATCAGCTCAACCAATGTGAACAGATTCCTGGAGAGATGGCAGGTCCCACAGGTTGTACCCTGAGGCTGGTCACTGCACCAGCTTTTCTAGGAGTGGAAACCTATCCCCTGCCATATTCTCTCTCCACCTGCACCTCCCTCAGTCTCCCAAACTTCAAAAGTTTAAAGGGCACGTTGGTGACATTACTGTCTTCAAGTCCCAGTCCTGATGGTAAGGCCCATCCAGTCTTTATAACCCAAGGCTTGGCCATTTCTGCAGAGCCACCTGAATTGGATGAGGGTCTACTTGTAACAGAGCGAAGGGTCACATTGCCCCCAAGCCAGTCCTTTCCCCCAGCAACCTGGCAGCAGCACTGTGCATCCAAATTCTAGGTGGCTAAGAAGAGACAGCTCACCCTTTACACTTATGGGATCTCCACTTCTGAGTGTGAATAAACGTGTGTGTGATCATGCGTATATGTGTACATGTGCAAACACTATCTGTATACAAACCATCTAGATCTATAGAGATGCCAGATTTCACTTTCCATGTAATTAACTGAGGACTTCCATTGTCTTTCACTCAGTGGAGTTTCACTGTTGGGCCCAAGTGAATTCCATATTAGGTATATACACAGAATGTTATAATATGTACAAACTGTTAGACACACACAGACTCACACACACACAGCCTAGGGAAACCTGGGATGTGGGAAGAGTTGATTTTGCTATCTCATCTCCCCCATCTAAGTAATTTCCCAGGGCAAGTGTTATTTCACAACACCCTCAGCTGCCCAGCCGCCGCCAGCACTCCATGCCACCAAGCCTTCTCTCCCCATTACTCAGAATGTCCCTGCCCTGCGTCCCATCTCTCAGGGTCCTACTCTCTGATGGATGACAGTTCAGTCAGTGGGTGCTAAAGAGTTGAGTGTTACCATTCCCAGGTGACATTTGCGTTTTAATAGGGGCTACAGATAATGCCTTAATCCGAAGGAGTGGCTATCATAGCGGGGATTTCAGGCACAGAAGTGGGCCAGTAAGGGAGATTACTTTTTATTAGGAGGGCGTTTTAGAGCCCCCGCCCCCCGGTCATACCTGTCTCTAAGATCAACCCTTCATAAGTGCATGAGGCACAAGCAAGCACACTTGCCTACATACACTTCCCGTAATTTTATAACACCTCCCTTATATTGGCCCTATCTTTTAAAATGAAAGAAAATAAAAGGAACCAGCGAAATTAATTTAAACCTCACTGGGAAATGTAGCCTATTTTTCCACCGGCCGCCAGCCATCTGGCCCACCCCACCCTGTTCCATTTCCCTTCTACCCTTCTCTTCTCTGCAACGACCATATCGGTTAATTTACTTGTGTGTGTCCTCTCTGCTCTCTCCTTACCACCACCAGCCCCCCGCCCTGGTTGTATTTCCTTCCTACTGTTTCCCCTTGGAATTGTGCTGTTTTTTGGTGTCGTCGAGGACAGAAGAGCAGGTTAAGAGCATGAGCATGTGTGCATCACTTTGAAGAAAGAGAAACCAGGTATTCTGCTACAGTTTGAAAAAAAAAAAAAAAAAAAAAACCCAACGAAGGAAGAGACGACAGCTGGCTCTGCAGAGTGCCTTAAAATGACTTTAATTAGGAAATTCTGAGTCGTCAGTCTTTGGATGTTACATAAACTCAAACAGATGTTGCATTTCACTTCTCTGGGATTAAAAAAAGTTAAATACAGTATGTATTCAACAACAACAAAGTATGTTTTCTCTTTAATTTGGTCCTTAAAGGTACAGTGCCTGGTTTTCTATAAAACCTGGGAAGACCCCAGGAATAAACAAGCTCTGGAATATATAGAAGGCAGGTGCAAGAATCCTGCCCAGCTAGGAAAGCACTGGTGGGCTAAGGCAGAATGTTGCCATCAGATTTGGCCCAAAAGGCAACTCTAAGATGAGAAAGAAGCATGGACAACAATAAGGAAACTAAAGGGATCCTCATCCTTCTCCCTAATGATACACTTCAACCTCAGTCCATTTAGGCTACTATAACAAAATACCAGAAAGCAGATGGCTTATAAACAACAGAAATGTATTTCTCACAGTTCTGGAGCCTGGGAAGTCCAAGATCAAGGCACCAGCAAATTTGATGTCTGGTGAGGACCCACCTACTGGTTCATGGACAGCCTTTTTGCTGTGTCCTCACATGGTAGAAGCAATAAATGAGCTCCCTTGCTATAAGGGCACTAATCCCATTCTGGAATGTCCCCCCCTCATAACCTAATCACCTCCCAAAGGTCCCATCTCCTAATACCATCAGCTTGGGGGTAAAGATTTCAACATATGAATTTGTGGGGGGACACAAACATTAGACCAAGCACTATCTTAGTCTATGACTCAGTGCTGTGAAATCTGGAGGAGAACATTCTAGAAACACAGGGGGTAGACTTTGCCCTTCCATTCCTTTTTCACTATCATTCCTTCCTGGAGCACCCTTGATGAGTTTCTGCTTTGCTTTTTGCTAAATGATCTTCCTTTAGTTTAACATTTGCCACCTACGGATCTGACCAGGTTATTCCGAAGAGTCTGAGTTCCTGAAGGCAGTTAGGTTTCTGGGATGTTGCCTTCTCCCTGAGAATTGTATTTTAAATGGTCAGACTTCATCTAGGCAAGAGTGGGAAGGATAGAGGTAGGAGGGCACTCTTGATGTGTGCTTGGATTCTGGAAACTCCACGGCAATGGGAAGGAACTGAAGACCACGACTCTGTCAGCCCCAGCCCATCGGAGCCGTCCTGCCCTCCCTACTGCCTGCACCCTGAGCCTGCCAGTGCCTGACTGGTAAGTGCTTGGTGTCATCTAGCTAACAGCTGTCTCTCTATTGGGACTTTTATCCAAATCTATGGTGTCTATTTTTCACAAGAGATGTAACCCTTCTGTGGGGTCAGCAGTTTTAAGAAGGCTGAGAGTCACTAATTCATTCATTCTCTCTCTCTCTCTCTCTCTCTCTCTCTCTCTCTCTCTCTCTCTCTCTCTCT
>NW_007731152.1:10366-34223 GCF_000696425.1 Galeopterus variegatus | reverse complement strand
CTCTCTCTCTCTCTCTCTCTCTCTCTCTCTCTCTCTCACACACACACACACACACACACACACACACACACACACACACCGGTCAAAAGAGGGACAGCAAGAAGACCCAGATACTGAAATAAGAGTGATACATTTTGTCCACTTCTGGAAAAAATATTTAAGAAAAAACTTTCTATCATGCATATCATAGGGTGAGGGGGTACATTTTTAAACATACATATTTATAACCTAAGACACTCCCCTCCCCCACCAAGTCAGCCAAGCAGCACAAGCTCAATTCTGTAGGAAGCAGCTTCATAAATACATGTTAGAAAAGGGAGTTCTGGGCCGGCCTGTGGCTCACTCGGGAGAGTGCGGTGCTGACAACACCAAGTCAATGGTTAAGATCCCCTTACCGGTCATCTTTTAAAAAAAAAAAAAAAAAAGAAATGGGAGTTCTGCATCTTCTCTATCAGAAACCATGATCTGAGGTGCATTCTCTGTGAAAGAACAATTTATACTTTTTTCTTATTTCATTCATTTTGAGAAATAAACAGTGAGCTGGCGGTTGCTGAACACACTGCAGTACATATGTGCGTGTATACACAGCTCAGATGTATGAGTGAGGACAGGTGGGGCACAGTGACAGTTGAGGCCAACTGAAAATATAAGTGATATTTCTTTCTCACTTAAAGTAACTGTAAAGTTCTATGTTAAACTCTGTAACAATTTGGAAGAGGGAACAAGGATGTTTGATTTTTAAAACAACAAATTTTCACATTTAAAGAAAACACATGGGGAAGCAAAGACAGACGATTCATCCAAAAGTATGCATATGTTGTTACCTGCAGGAAGACATGGTATAGCCTTGTCTATTCAACTTGGGCTACAGATATGATCACATTTCTTCTATTTTCAGATTAATTTCTTGAACCCTCTTACATCCTGTTAGCAGTGAGCACAGTAATCCCTTCTTGAGGTTTCCCCAGACCACCCACTTCCAATTTCGCAAAAACCCTGGGTCCTGAACTCAGTCCAAAGAGGGTCAAAACACCAGGCAGAAAGAATGGGATCGTACTAACGTGTTCCTGCCTTCCCCGCCCACTGCCTGGGGGAAGATGGCAGTTCACTGCAGCAGGGATGCCCAGGACACAAGCCTTGGTCCAGCTTTGGGCATGATACTATGCCCATTCGCTGCTGTCAAAATACAGTGATGTCAAGTGGGCTGGGACCGGAGGCCCTTTGAGAATCAGTCCTTTGTTGTGCTGAAACTGCCTTCCTCACAAATCCCAGGTCAACGAGCTAAACCCCTGTGCTTCCGAAGTCAGTGACTTCATCACTTTTCCTGGGCTCTGAGCCCCTTGGAGATCCCAATGGGCATCCCAATTTCAAACCTTGGGGAAGAGGAGTTGAGCTGTCATTCCTTGCCTTACAGAGTCCCAGGTTCCCTTTGCAAGTTAATCTACTTCTTTCATACTCTACATGCCCTTCTCCCTGAAACCCTTACATTTGCATAACTGAAGAGACCACTGGAGTGATCTGCAGAGCAAAAGGATTTATTATTTCAGCAAACTCTTACTGACTGCTATGTGCCAGACTATTCTAGATGCTAGGAATTCCTCAGTGAACTAAATAGACAAAAGTCTGTCCCTCCTGGAACTTCCATTCTAGTGGGAGGAAAGGTGGACAATAGATATAATAAGGAAATTGTATAATATGTTAGACAGTGAGAAGTACTATGAGAGAGAGGAAAAAGAATAGATAAGGGGTACAAAGGGCTGGGAGAGTTGCTTCCACTTGGTTTTCTGTCTGAGCTATACCAAGAAGCAGCTGTCGATTGCATTTACTCTCCAGGCACCCCTTTAATCTCTGCACAAACGGGCATCCTGTTCCATTGAAGGCTTCAGATCTTTGCTTTATACATTTCAAAGCAGAATCAGGTTTATTATCTCCTATCTTTATAGCAACCCATGGAGACTTCATTTACTGCAGCTGCAAGAGGTGAGTGACTTCCCCAAGGTCACATGGCTGCTAAGTGTCAGATCGAGGATCCCAATAGAGCTCTTTTGACTCCATTATATGATTTTCTCAGTACACTTATAAAGAGCACAAACCATGAAACCAGAAGATCTAAAATTAAGACACAGCATTGCCTCTTACTAGGTGTACAAAATCTTGAAAAGTTCCCTGCAAACATAAGATTAAGACTGGATATAAAATTACATTATAAGTCATAAGGCACAGTACAAATGTGAGACTTCTGGGCAACTCTGCAGGCTGTATCAAAACCCCACTTGCCTACTATCTGTGTGATTCATTAAGTAAATAAATATAATTAAAAGAAGTTATTTTTATAACATACTGCACACAACTCCGAAAGCAATCCTTACTCAAGTTGAGAAAATTGAAATAGTATATACTTTCTGTCTATAAACTAATTATCTGATTCAAATAGATTGAAAGCAAACCCACTTCTAAGGTGTTCTCTAAAGCATGTGTATAATTACACTAAAAGTATTAGAGAAGCCCTGAGGCACAGCCCTTGTTAGGAGCCTCTGTGTGCATACATAGCACAACTGTGGCGGAAAGGGTTAGACAATCATGAGACAGATCCCAGGGGTGTAGGTATGGCTATGAACAACCAGTTGGATTTATTATCCTGTTCCAGGCTCCTGTTCCTCTTTGTTATCCCCATCATTGGGGAATGCCCACCAGTGAACAGAAAGGAAGTGTTACATTGGCCTACAAGGCAGCTGGCCCTGAGTCCATCAGTCAAAGCTGTAAATAAAACTGAGTTCCACTTCTGAGAGAGCTTAGAAAATGCCAACTATATGAGGAGAAGCCTGCTCTACTTTCTGAAAACGTTCTGAAATCTGGCTGCCTAATTCCTGTGCTTCTACAAAGGGAATGTTCTTGCCCTCAAAAAAATCTGTAAAAATTAGTAAAGCACACCTCCATAAAACTGCCAAATGTTGCCTGCTCTGTTTTCTGCCTGGTCAGGTGGGAGGCTTTAGAACAACAAGGAAAGACAAGCAACCTCCTCACCCATCCCTCTAGCTTGGGGATGTATTTAAGGGTCCATTCCCTGCCTCTGAAGCGAAGTTAGATAAAACCACCCAGAGGACAAAGATATCTTGATGAGCTTCTGTTCAAAATGAAGGGAGTGGGTGAGTCTCATTGTCAGGGGGAGGGACAGAGAATAAACCAAGATAGACGATGAAAGAACTCCAGAAATAAATAAGGATATGGGAGATGCTAAAATCATGATGATCATAGTTTCCAAACCAAAATTTCATGGGCCAGCCCATGGCTCACTTGGGAGAGCGTGGTGCTGACAACACCAAGTCAAGGGTTAAGAACCCCTTACTGATCATCTTTTAAAAATAAATAAATAAATAAATAATAAAAATAAAAAATTCATGTCCCTAGCCCAAAGAAGACACAAAATAGTTTGTCAAATCTATCCCCCAAATTCTGGAACTTTTGTTTTTGTCTCACCCCAACAGCCATGTCTGTGGTGTAGCAACTGTTCACTCTAGTGTGATTATCTGCATAGAAAATGATGGAACCCATTGCTTCCTATCACTGAGGAAAGAGAGAGAAATGGCTGCAATGGAAGCTGGAGGCATCCTTTGTTAAGGGTCTGAGAGAGTGAAAAAAATGACATCCCTCTACCACGTGGAGTAAATGGGTCCATAGAGCAGTGGCAAACCCAGGACGCTGGAGAGTTTGTCCCTGGGCAATTCTGAATTCACTCTGGCTCTTTCTTCTGAATTCCAAGATATAACTGATGGCTAAAAGGACCCTCAAAATCACACTTATAGAAAGCCCATCCCCTGGGGGAGCAGTGTCCCTCAGTGGAAAGTAAGAGAACTTAGAATGCTCTTGACCGGCTACATTTCAAGGTTGGCTAGAGGTGGGCTGGAATCAGATTCTCTTGAGTGTTCAGTGATGCACAAATATCTCCTCAATGTCAAGTAAATAGTTACCATGAGACTGCCATCCACTTGTAGAGATAAACAATTTAGCTTGAGAGAGAAGTGAACAAGCCCAGCTCCCCAAGAGTTAAGGTCTGCTATGTCCCCTGATTTCCATGTTCCTCTCTCAGATTCAGAGATTCCTAAGCGTTTTCAGTTGTATGAAGCCTGGTGGTTTACAAAGTTTTGTCAAATGTAGTACTTCACTTCATCCTACCAACAACTCTAGGGAGTGTTAGCAGCTCTGATTTACATATGAAGAAAACAGGTTCTGAGAGGTTGAAAGACAACTAATAAATGTCAGAACTGGGACTTTAGTTGGAGTTTCCCAGTCTTTAGTCCATCAAGTGTGATTTGCATGGCTCCTGCCTGGAAAGCTGGAGGTGGGAAAGAAGGCTATATATCACGCAGTCATGCCACTTTAGAGGTGAGAACACTGAGGTCCAAAAAGTAATTCCATTAGCTTAGCCACATCTCTTGCCCTGGGCTCAGCAGACAGAGATGCCCTCCTCCCCAGCACTCAGTTGGCTGGGTCCCATCCCACCAGCTCAGAGATGGAGAGGCCCAACCCAAGGAAAAGGCCTTTGAGAGGTGACTCAGCATGGGGTCAGTCTCAGCCTGGGCTTCCCTGCCCTATCAAGTGGGAGATAGGCAGGGAAGCTCCAGTGTTCTTCCCATGGGCTTTGTGCCTCCCTGGCTCTGCTGCCAGGAGAAATAAGCCCTCCAGGCAAGAAATCATTGCAGCCTCCATTGCAAGAACCCAGCCCAAAGCTATAGTTCTCTCTGAACCCTGGAGCCTGGGAGGGCTGAGGGGCCTCTGAGAGGTAACAGCTAGTCACCTATTCCATGTGTGGCTTCAATTCCATGCTGAAAGCTACCATGGAAATGGGAGTCCCCCAGGAAGCCACCTCCTTTCGTGATGTGACCCCTGTGTTTCCCCCTCTCCAAACACCACTGAAGCACCATAGAGGTCCTGCTTGCATCAGGATCAGCGGATTCACTAACTCATCCAAGTGCCTGCTGGGTCAAAGATTGGGTTCCCCACCCCCACCCAAGTTTCATTCTAGCTGAAGTCTCCCAGAGGGCGAGGCTCCCTCTGCCATGGGAAGTGGGTGCTGAGGAGACCGTGTCAGGGATCCTTCAGAGTGCCTGGAAGCCCTGCCAAAGCCCTGACAAGGGTGAAGGGCACCTCCCACCCCCAGCCCTGAGGAAATCCCCATCACCTGGGCCAGTTCTAGGAAGGTTGATTTTAAGGGGATTCTAGGCTGGCTTATGCGCTTTATGAGGGAACACATTTTAGGAAAAGGGCCCAATCCCAGACCTAATTGCAGCTGGTCTCTGTCATACTAATCTTTCCCCTTGCAGTTTGCTTCTGCATCATCCTCTCCCATAGCTCCCGTCTCTCCTAAAGGCAGAGGAAGGGTACTGGGAGGTCTAGAGGTGAACGGAATGAAGACCAGCTTCATTCCAAAGTGACTGTGCACATACAGTGAGTCTGGGAGCTGAGTTACTCAGTAACCAGACAGCCCAGGATCCCAGGGGCAGGGAGGCCACCACAAAAGCAGCAGGGAAAACAGTACCAAAGCTGATGGAGGACCCATCTCTTTTTTGCCTCCTTCCCTCCTAAATGAAAGATCTTCTTGCTGGTGAGTTCAGGTAGACAGACGCCAGAGGCTGTGGACGAGGAAATTCTCATATCTCTGTTTAACACCTTTGTTGCCAAGTTACCCTAGGAAAATACAGCCTGTGGTAAGGCAGCCCCTCAGACAGCAGTGAGAGGGTGGCCCATTCAGTTTAACAAATATGGACAGGTACCTACAGTCCAGGGTTGCAGGTACCTACAATCCGGGGGTTGCAATGAGGGCAGGACACTGCCTTCCCAGTCCAAGGCCCCTGAATGAGCCTGTGAGGATGCCTATGACCTGGTTCTGATAGAGAGACAGACAGGAGTCCTCAAGGAAAGAGGACAATCGGCCTTAGAGTAAGGGAGCAGGGCCTTGGAAACCAGGTAAAAGTTTCCCAATTATTTCTCTTGCAATCCACAACCCTTTTCCAGAACCTCCCAGCGGACGTGATGGTGGGCCCAACTAGCTCCCTTCATTCCCATTATTCAGCCCTCAAAAATACCCATTTCTTTATTATTTATTCAGCAAATATGTAGGGCACATTCACTATGTGCCAAGCACTGTTCTAGGTGCAGAGGACACAGGAGTGAACAAAGAGATCAAAATTCTGCCTGCAGGAGTTTGCATTCTACATGGGGACTAGAGAGTGATAGTTAACAAAATTGGCAAGTAAAATATATGCTGTGTTAGTGATAAGTGCTCTGGAGGAAAGTAAAGCGGAAATGAGGATGGAGATTGATGAGGGATTTAAAATAAGGTGGTCAGAGAAGGTAGCACTGAAACATAGACTTAAAAGAAGAGGGTGAGTCATGCAGATACCTAGGGAAGGAGCTTACCACGAAGAGGAAATGAGCCATGCAAAGACCCTGAGGCTGGATTGAGCCTGATGTGATTGAGGAACTGCAGAGGCCCAGTGTGACCCGAGTGGAATAGGCCTTACCTTGAAGACCCAGCTCACCAGCGGCTCATTTGAGCACCCTTCTGAGTTCAAATTAACACTGTCCACTGGTTTTCACCAGAAGTGAGGATATTCTTGCTGGCCAGCCAATTTCCCCACGAAAATAATTCAGTCCAGTAGTTCCTAGTTCACCAAAAGGATGAAAGTGAGTATAGAACTCTTATTATAGAAAAGAAAGGAGAAAAAATAAGAAGCAAGTTTAGGACACTCAGCACAGTGGACGGACCATGGATGTCTGGACAGAACTAAGTGCTGTGAACATGCTGTTCTCTTCCTGCCTCTGCCCAAGCTGTGCCCTCTGCAATGCCCCTTCCTGCCTCGCCCCGGCTCATGCTGTAGGGCTTGGTCATCCCACCTACTGTCGCATACCTCTGTACTCATACAACTTGTTCTGCAGTTTGTTTATTGTGAGTTCCTTAAGGTCGGGAGCCACACCATGTCCCCAGGACCTCAGAATAGATGTTTGTTCAGCGAATGGAAATGAGATTCTAGGATCCCTGAGCCTAGAACCTGTGCAGATGTTGCAGCCATGTAAAGGAGGCATCTACACTGGAGCAGAACAGTTCCTTTCTGGAGTTACTTCCCTTTCCCGTTAGGTCTGTGGGCTGACAAACAAGCCAAACATAAAACCCCTGAAACCGTCAGTCTGTCCCATTCCCCATAGGACTTGAGATTTCTATGGTGGAGCAGGGCCTCCAGAGCTGGAATCAACTGGTCACAGCCCAGCTCCATGTCTTCATGAGACCCAGCAGGAGTCATGTGGCTGGGCCTCTCCGTGGGCAGGGTGGTGGTGGTAAAGAGCGGGAGATCCCATCGTTGGTACTACATGCCTGTAGGATAAACCCAAACAGGAATCTACATCAATGCCATTTTTAGGGGCCCAGAGGAAACACTGGCTTTGGCAGCTTATCTTCTGCTAAAGTGAGATTTGAGCTGTGGCATCTGCTACTTCAAGAGCCCAGGGGCTTGCTCTCAAATGCCCCTGTCACTAAAGGCTGTTTTGCAGGAGCCAATTACCAGCCTAAGTCACACTTCAGTGGGAAGAGGCAGCAGTGCAGGTGCAGCTGCAGCCCCCCATGGAAGCCCACTGCCACATGGCATCTGCTTTTCACACCTTATGAACTCACCGCACTGGCTTCTGCCTCTTGGCATCACACAGAAGCACACCAGCAGCCGCTTGAGGTGCCAGCGAAGCAGATGTATTTGTCTGGGGCACCAGGGCGTGGGAAAACAAATCCTTAGTAGAACAAATGATGTGGGGAATGCTTATTTATTTGTTAGACATATCAAATCATGTGTTCTGTAGGACTGGCTCTCAGGCAAGAGGAAATGCATTAAAAATCTTGGAGGCTGAGATAATTAAAGCACAAGAATGAAGCAGAAGAGCTTCTGCAACACAGCCCTTCAAACAAAAGGGAGAAACCTTACCATCTTTTGGGAGAGGGGGCTTGGGAACTGGGAGTATGGGTAAGAAGGAGGCTTATTTTTATAGAATACCCTTTGTCGTATTTGAATTCTTTCTATGTATATGTAATATCTTTTCAAAAAGTTTTTTAATTTATTTTTTATTAGTGTATTCATTGTTACAAATCATACTTATTCTTTTTGCCCCTTATCCAGTCTCTCTCCTCCCTCTCCTCCTCCCCCTCCCCATCTAATAACCACAGATTTGCTCTCTCCATCTGATAGATTAACTGTTCCTCTGTTGGTTTGTTGCCTAGATGGTCTGTCCAGTGCTGAGACAGGTGTGATCAAGCCCTTTCCTATTATCATAAATGAGATCCATCTATTACTCTGGAGTGTGCTTTGTGGAGAGAGAGGACCTCTACCTTTATTTTTATTTATTTATTTATTTTTTGATCTCCACTGGTGCCTCTCCTTGTGTCAATGCAGTTGAGAGTCTGGCATGCCACCTGCACGGTGGCTGTGACTGCTGCTATAGAGGCTACCTGCTTTTGCAGCAGCCATAGCAATTGTGGTGGCTATGGTGGGCTACTTGCATGGTGGAAGTGGTGTTTTTGGTGTGCTCTTTACCCGGTTGCTGCTGGGGTCACCTTCCCCTGGCTTTTCAAAAACTTTTTAACTCATCATATTGAATATATCTAGGCTTTCTCACATTTTATACTGATATTCATATGTTCCTATGTATTTCCTTTTCAAGAAGCAGTGAAAACTACACTTATTGAGCTTACTAAGTGCCAGCTCCTTCAATATTCCTCAGTTCATCTTCATGACAACCCTGCAAGGTAATGGAACGACCATCAGTTTTACAGGGGAGGAAACTGGGGCTCACTGACATTAACTCACCCCAGAGCACATGGTCGGTAAGTGGCAGTATTATACTTAAACCCCAGGCCATCTGACTGCGAAGCCCACGTCTGATCATGTTCTGAACTCCTGTCTAAATCTTGAACAAAGGCAACCTGGGTTCCAGGGAGGATGCTCTGTTTCATACTGACTCAGAGGCATGAACATGAAATCCAACAATCTCCTCCCTCCTCCGGCCTAGAAATAACATTTCCTGTGTTCCGTCTGACATCCCCTCTAGGGTATTTGCTTCCCCCTGAGTCTCAGTAATACCTAATTCTGCGTTGTCTTCCAGACTGCTGTGGTGTGGACAAGACAGCAATTAGTGTTTCTCACCTCCTGTGAACTTCTAGTGTTGAAGTGTCTCATAATTCAAGCCTACATCCACAATCCTTTCTCTCTCTCTCTCACACACACACACACACAAAATTTTTGCACCCACTTTCAAATCTGCCACATCAACACTCTCACACCAGAATATTAGCTCTACCCTCAGAGACTGGAATTAACCCTTGATTCAAGTATAAGTAGGAGCAGAATGAATAAATTGGATCAACAGTGAAGACCTCTATACCCAAAACTACATTCTTGTGCACATGGACCTAATGACACACTCATGGTCTCCTTCCAGGAGCCCCAGACAACCTCACTGCCTGCAAGCACTTCCCCCCAAAACTACCCATTCCCTAGCCCCAGTCAGGAATGCCATGATTTCCTTCTGTTTGAGGCTTTGATCCTGTTAGAATGTGCCTGCCCCTAGAAGGGCAGCCTGGTGCAGTGTTTCCCACCTCCACTCGGGCTGCTGTGTGTGGTTCTGCAGCCTGTATACAACACAACTCTAAGGGTGCCTTTTACATCATAACCATCAGTGATTTGCATATTTTTGTGACAAATTTCTGGCACACAGCAGTCAAAGTTGTAGTACTGGTGCTGCCCACCCCAATAGGACAGACCCCACTTTGTCCTGACCACCTTACTGCTTGACTCATAAAAGGGGCACAGCACCGTCAACCTCTTTGCACTGCTTTCCTCTTTCCTCCAGGACTTCTGCTCCCTGATGGCTTCAATCTGCTTTCATCCCTGTGAGCTCTTTCTGCATCTTGACCAGAACCAGTGTTGAAAGGAGTCTTGAAGGGAGTGTCGAACTCCCTACAAGAGACCTTGCCTGGAGGAAAGAGAAATACTGCATATTCTTATTTATAATGGAGTGCTAAGAAAGAAGGAAAGAAAGAAAGAACCACAACAATTTGTTGACCTTTCAGGAGGAGAGAACTAACCTAAGGTTACTAGAGATGGGGGGAGGGAGGGAGGGGTTTTGGGGAGGGATAGGTCAGGTAAAGGGCATAAAGAAAATCATTATTCATGATTTGCAATAACGAATATGCTAATAATTTGAAAAAATAAAATAAAATATGAAAATTTAAAAAAGAGAGAGAGAGAGACCTTGCCTGGGGACTCTAGCCCAAGACTTCTCAGTTAATCAGAGTCAGGGAGAAGGGATTGGAGAGGGACATGGGAATGTATCAGAATCATGGGAGTGGAAGGAGGAGGAGTTTTTCAAAACACTCAGAGCTGGGACCCCTCATCTGAATTTCCTATTGGCCCTTAGGAGAGGAACCAGGCCCATGCATTTTGAAAAGCTCCCCCAGCCTCCCAACTCCACTTTTAAAGTCATCTCTCTGGCCTGTGAGAAGGCAGAGTAGACACAAGCCTGAAAGTCTTCAAGGTGCCAAAGCATCTCATCCCTGCCTCCCCCAAGGCCCAGAATTTTCACATTGCTCACACCTTTGGGTTAAGACATCAAATGTCGATGTTATATTGGAAATAGGAACACTATCATTAAGTGGCTTTTGTTTATCTCATTGTTGTTAACATTTACCACCTCTGAGCAGAACATCTTGATAGGTCATCTCATTCAATTTTCCTAGCACATGCTATCTTCATTCCCTTCTTACAGAAAAGGGAACATGCGTTTTCCCAGTCTCCCTGACTGCTCCTTCTGATTTGGTAGCCCCAGATCCCAGCATGGCTCACTTCCTCACCTCCAAGTCTTTGGTCAAATGTTCCCTTCTCAATGAGACCTGTGCTGACCACTCTCACTAATATTGTCCTCCCCAGTGTCCTGCTCCACTTTCTCCTGGAGCACTCATCACCTCCAACGTGCAGATACTTTGCCTGCTATGTTTACTGTTATTATCCTGTATCTCCAGCCCCACCCCCATCCCAGCAGAAAAGGAGTTTCATAAGGAAGTCTTGTCTGTTGTATTCACTGAGTATTCAAGTTTCTAGAACAATGCCTGAGGCCCATAATGGGTACTCAGTAAATGATAGTTGAATGAATGAGAAAGAGGCTGAGTGCTTACTGGGATCATCCAACAGTAAGCGGTGGACAAAGGCCTGGGCTTGAGCTCTTATCCACACTATGCCACTATTCTGATGAGACACCCGCACCTCCTGCCCTCAGTTAGAACAGAGATTTGCTCAAGTAGCCTCAAGGAGGAGTTTACAGTAAGGAGACACACAAATGGGAACCAAAATTAGAACTGGAGATTTCTCAGTGACCAAGTTACCTGTGGGGACTTCTTGCTTCACCTCGCTCATGGGCCACTTGGAATTTCTCTTTCACAGTATCTCTTCTTCCCTTCAAGTGTCTGCTCTGTTCTCTCTCCTGCTGAGTTTCTGCTCCTTTACAGGTTCACCCTGCCCATGGACCACATGGCCTCTCTGGTTCCTCTCGTTTGGTCCTCACAAGCCTTTCCGCATCAGCCCTGAATTTTCCTTTCAATTTGCTGGGGTTCCCTTCAAGTGTCTGCTCTGTTCTCTCTCCTGCTGAGTTTCTGCTCCTTTACAGGTTCACTCTGCCCATGGACCACATGGCCTCTCTGGTTCCTCTCCTTTGGTCCTCACAAGCCTTTCCGCATCAGCCCTGAATTTTCCTTTCAATTTGCTGGGAGAAGCATGATCTAACTGGCCAATGCATGTCAGTGATGGTAGGCCATCCAACCGTGGCTGTCCTTGGATCGGAGGACCCCCCACCCCAGAGAAGCCTGAGAACTGGGGTCACATAGCACAAAGCACAGGCAATGAGCGGCCAGGGCTGTAGGTGTGACTTGGTCAATAATTTCTTCAGTAGAACTGTTTACCAGATCAGTTCTTGTGGAGATGATGGTCAGAAGGCAAGGGGATAGATAGTTTTGATGGAAAAGGAGAGCTGGTGAAAGGTCTGGAAGCCACATGTGAGGTTTGTGGAATTGTGGGCAGCTTGGGGGTGTTGAGTACCCAGAAGCTCCACGGCATAGGCAAGAAATGGGCAGAGCAGGTTCCAAAGAAGAATGGAGGATTAAGAAGTCTATAACTCCTTTACTCTTACCTCAAGCTAGGCTTGTTCTAACAGTACCCTTTGTCTTTCTTTAGCCACTTAGATTCTGATGACTTTTAAAGAAACCCAGAGGAGCAAAGATTCCACGTGGGGTGATAGAATTCAGACACTGGGAGGGGGAGGAGGGTTAGGGAGTAATTGGGTGAGGGACACAAAGAATAATTACGATTTGTAATATGAACATGCTAATAATATTGATTTGATCACCACATATTATACACAAATACTGATAATCAACTATGTACTCCATAAATATGTATAATGAAAAGTAAATAAATTTTTTTAGAAAAAAAAAGGTAAGAAAGAAAGAATTCAGACACTGAAAGGAGAAACAGGTGTAAGACAGTCCTTATCTCTTGGTTCCCCCACCTCCTTTCCAAAATTCCTCTTCCTTCCCAGGGACCTCCTCATTTTTGAAAGACCCTGGCTCAACCTCTGGAACAACCCCAGCCTCCTGTTCAAACCCCCTCTGGTGCTAAGAGCCTCTTCTTTTTACCTTGAACTCCTTCCGACCCATTCAGGAAGCCTGGCCCAGGACACTGAATGGAGAGTGCCCCCTGCTCCTGCCTGAATGCCTTGACTGGGCCAAGAGCTTAACCTGAAGGAGTGGAAATACCTGTGTGTGTCCAGGGACAGCAAGAACTGTACACCCTGCCTGACCCTCGATTCACCAGGGCTAGAGAAGCCTTCCAGAAACAACCAAGTGTTGTGGCAGTCCATCTCCATGCCACACAGGTGGTAGCAGAAAACACACTGGCTCTGAGTCCCACCAGGTGAATCTCAGTAACATAAGACCTCCAAGCTTCCTCCCTTCCTAGCAGGGTCTGAGGGAGCTCAGTCTCCTTTTGACCACCACAGTCCTCTGGCTCTCAAGTCAATCCCACTCCCCAGCCTGAATGCCTTTGGCTGCTTCTGCCATGCCCCTAGTGTCCCCTGGCTCTTCTCATCACCACCAGATTTGGCGTAGTCCTCTTTGGAACCACAGTGATAACCGGAGTTATCAACACTGACATGGCTGAAGTTCTGCAGGGCTGTATCCCCACACCTGTTACAACTCCTGTTATAGGGTTCCCAAACTCTCTCTCTCTCGCTCTCTCTCTCTCTCAAGTTTTTACAGCTACCTTTCTCAACAAACCTGGGACATGACCCAAGACCTAAATCAAAGATATCTGTAAGCTCCCCATATGTCCCACCCCACACTATCTGACCCTCCAACAATCAAAGTCCCAGGACACACCCAAGTCACCTCCACTCCCTGCTGTCTCACCAGGCCATCAAGCTCATCCTCTGTGAAGCTAGGGTCACCTCTCAGTCAAAACATGTATATCCAGTGCCTTAGAATCTTTCATTCTCAATGTCCTTTTATATACATGGAATTTTTCTTCTTATAAGGTTTATTTTTCTATTTATTTTTAATGAAGGAAGGCACAAAACTACCCCCATCATCACCACACACTTTTTTCCGTACCTGTGCAGATAACAATATACCCCAAGCAATGCTTTGGGCTCTCCCTATAAATAGGGTCTCTAGCAGCTGCCCAGACCTACAGACTCACTCCTTAGGGAGATATAAGGCCACGTTCCCCCATACACTAGGCATCCTCTCTAATAGCCCTTTTGGGGGGCTTCTCCCTTTGTTTCACACACAGAGCCCCCCAAGGAGGGCTCAGCCTCTGTGTAGATGGGGCACATGCTCTGCCACAGGTTTTGGGAGATTATTATTTACGGCTCCTTAATGTCTGCTTTTCATTCCTGGCTCCTTAAGAAGCAATAAAATGGGAAACACACTTGCAGCTGCTCTAAATACTCACCTGGCTACAGACAGTGGCTTCTGGTAACTGAGTTCCCACCCTCTCAGTGGGTGCTGGCAGGGGTTTCCACACCCCTGTAATTACACTTCCTGTTCCAAAGGGATCTGAGGCCCGCCCCTTCAAATTGTCTAAAACAGCATGGTGTATTTATGTGTGAGCAAGCCAGCAAGCGAGCAAGGGCAAGCCCACTGGCCTGGGAGGGTCGGGAGGGTCGGGAGGGTCCTGAGTGCATGGATATATCTGGGAGCCTTCGAGCGCTCAGAGCAGGGAATCCATCAATAAAACATCAAAGGTCCGTACCATTAGAGGAGGCAAAGAGGGATATTTTATTCATGACTGTATTTTGAAGGGGCTTGCTCATGACTCACAAATTATTCATGAGCTTCTTTCTATTTTTAAATGTAAATTACAAGGGTGTTTAAAGGGGCAGAAGTCCTATACCCTCCTCCCTGGTGCCACTCTGCTATTTGGGGGAAAGGCTGTCCCATTTTAGGTAAAGTCCTATACCCCAGCACAGCCACTATTGTTTCCTCTGGGGGCCTCTACTAACCATGCAAGGCAGGCTGAGCACCGCCCCCAGGCCCGCCTTTCTGCTGCTCATTTTACCAACAGCTCCTGGCCAATCAGAACCAGGGGCCGTCACCGTGACAGGGACCTCAGTGGTAGTCTTCTGCAGCATTAATGAAAGGACAATCTGTAGACCTGCTTCTGAATCTCCCAGGGTGCTTGTTCAAGGTGCAGGTTCCTGGGCCTCTCTCTGACTTTCTGAATCAGAACTTCTGGGGTGGGTGTCCAGCGATCTTCATTTTAAATAAGTTCCCTCAACCCAAATAATTCTTATGCAGAGTGCAGTTTAAGGAGCATGGAGCTAGTTCAGTGGTTTTCAGACTTTAATGTGTCTCAACACTACCTAGAAAACTTGTTAAAACACAGATCACTAGGCCCCACCCCAGAGATTCTGATCCAGTAGGTCTAGGATGGGGCCTGAGGATTGGCATTTCTAACAAGTTCCCAGGTGATGCTGCTGCACTGGTCTGGGGACCACAGTTTGAGAACCACCTATCTAGCCCTCCTGAAGTCTCTTGAGGCATGGGTTTGACAAAGGCCACACACCTGGGGAAGGGAAGAGACCCATGAGAGCCCAGATCTCCAAGCCCCCAGGTCTATAGGCCACTATTGACCACTGCCTCTCATTGCATCCCAGCTTTCCCCATTTTTGAGCCTGTTTCCAGGTCCCTCTGACCTGCTGGAATACAGCTAGAGCAATGACATCATTTAAATATCATAACAGATTGAGGAAAAATATGCGAAGCCCTTCTCTTCAATCCCTCATCCCAGAACTTTCCACATATATTACAGAGGCACCTACTTTATGCAGTGCCCTGCCTACATTTCTTCATCCAGCAAGCACTGGTTAAGTACTTATTATGTATCCACCAGGAATGCAAACATACAGAATTCCTGTACTGTCAAACTGACAGTACAGAGGGGGAAATGCAAGCAGATCATCTTAACATGTTGCAATTCTGGGAAATGATGGTGTGTATGGGGTCCCTGAGAGGGGCACATAACCCAGCCTGGGTTGGGGGTGGGGGTCCCTAAGAAGAGGCAACACTGGAGCTGAATCTTGTAGGATGTAAGGAGTCAGCCTGTCGAGAGGTGTGAGGGGGAAGGAAGCTCAACCTAAGCAAAGGAACAAGATGAGAAATAGCATTGGCGACAGGGCCAGGAGCAGGGAGGTGGGTTTCTGCCAGTCCTCAGTCTGTGGTGACAGCATCTCTGCAATTTTAGAGTGACTGTATGTTACTCATAACAGAATACCTGAAACTGGGTAATTTATAAGAAAATGAAATTTATTTCTTACTGTTTTGTAGGCTGGGAAGGCCAAGGTCCAGGGGTGCATCTGGTGAGGGCCTTCTGTTTGGTGAGGACTCTACAGATCCTGTTGCATTGCAGGGTTCACATGGCGAGGGCTGAGCAAGAGTGCAATTTAACACGCTCACTTTCTCTCTTTGTAAAGCCACCGGTCTACTCCCCAATAACCCATTAAGCCCTTAACCCCTTAACCCATGGATGGATTAATCCATGCTTCAGGGCATAGTGCTCACGATCCAATCACCTCCTAAAGGCCCCACCTTTCAAATACCACAGTCGGATTTCCTACCCTCCTAACACTATATTTCCCACCCTCCTAACACTGTTACGATATGGATCAAGCTCCAACATGAGTTTGGGGGACTTTCAAACCACAGCAGTGACCCATCCAGCCGTTGGGGAGGGAATAGTGGGAAGTGAGGAGGTGGGAGTTGGCAGTGGGGCACTTCTCCAGCTTTTGGGAGCTGAGTCAGAAAAGAGAAGAAAGGGGAAGTGAGGAGGTGGGAGTTGGCAGTGGGGCACTTCTCCAGCTTTTGGGAGCTGAGTCAGGCAGTGGGGCACTTCTCCAGCTTTTGGGAGCTGAGTCAGAAAAGAGAAGAAAGTGGAGCTGTGAGCCTATGACATGTCATGATCATGAACTTGACCTTAAGCATCAGCTTCCCGAAGAGCACTGCTCTGGGGGGAGGCAGTGACGATTGGAAGTGGCAGATGGGAGGTTGGCAAGGTTTTCTGGAGAGACTCTGCAGCTTGCCTTGAGGAAGCCAGGATCCACTGATTGGCCTTCAGGGGAGTCCTGCAGACTCATTTGCACAATGGGCTTCTTCTGCCTCCTGCTTCCCTATGTCCAAATTAAATCCATTTTTCGGGTCCAGCTTAAACGTGTTCTTTCCCAAGAAGACTTCCCTGCTCTGCCATTTAAAAGTAAATTTCCCCACCTATCCTCTGAACTCCTACAGCATTTGATCTTTGCCTCCCTTACAGCATATACAATTATCGTGTGTGCTTGTCATTTCCTCAGCTACACCAAGGTTCCTGAGGGCAGAGGCTCTGTCTTATTCATTTTTGTTTCAGGCACATAGCATCTGGCATAATACCTAGCACATAGTAGGGGCTCAAAAGATGTTGAACAGATGAAGGAATGAATTAACTAAATAATTGGATGAAATGATTTCCCATCATGGCCTCATTCCCAGGAAGCAGACTAGCCATCATGGGGTTGACTCAATTTTCTTGTGTTCTTATTCAATTGTCTTCATCCAAGAAGAGCTTACTTTTGATCACTGGCTGTTACTCATAGACAACCAGCCTTAGTAAGGGATGGGGAACCTTACTGAACCTCCCATAAGCCAAAACCCTGAATGAGTGTTGAAAGCTATCCAGCCAGAGCACCTAGTACCCAACCAACAGACAAGGCTTGCAGAGCCCCAGATCCATCAGAAACTGACAGATCACTCCATAGATGCTCTGCAGATAATTAGCTTACACACACTGGGGACTGCAAGCACTTTAGGAAAATAATTATAACAGGTCAAGGGCTCAGCCAAAGCAAAATCAGAATAAAATCATATGGACTGCTGAAGTCAGGAAAGGGATGCTCTGGTCTTTGAAATTTCATCAAAGTAATTAGGATGGGAATGTGGGGGTGAGAAGGGGAAAGGATGTGAGAGAAGAGAAGCAAAAGTCAGATTTCTGCCCCTAATTAAATTGGGGAATTCTGGGTACATGCAGACCGAGCCTGCCAGATAACATTCCATTTCTGTCTTCTCACAGTCAGGGGTGGTGCAGGTGTAGGTTTGTCTGAGAAGCAAAAGTCAGATTTCTGCCCCTAATTAAATTGGGGAATTCTGGGTACATGCAGACCCAGCCTGCCAGATAACATTCCATTTCTGTCTTCTCACAGTCAGGGGTGGTGCAGGTGTAGGTTTGTCCGCGTGCATCATTCGTCTTCCTTCACTACATACACACACGCACACACACTCGCTCACACATGAACACTAGCTCCAATCCTTCTCCTCCTTGAAGTTGATCTGGAGGGACAGTTTTAAGGGAAAATATTGAAATTGCAATGCATTGCTGTGGACTTACCAGCAATGGAGGATCACTCTAATTACTCACTCATGAAATCAGGCAATTATGTGTCAAGCAGCCATTGCATGTGGAGGTTTGTGCCAGGCTCAGGAAGAGTGGGTACAAATGATGACTCATCCCAGCCATCAATGGTTTATCCCTCGATTGGGGGAGAAAACAAAGGCACAAGAAACAATTACAGAAGCCTTGTGGCAAGCTGTGAGTCATGTTAAGCAGCGGCATGCCCAGGGGTGGGGTTCACTAGAGCATCCTTCCACCCCAGCACAAGCAACATGGGGGTGCAGCATGCTTAGGGGATTTAGAAAGAACACAGGCTGACTCAAGGCAGGTCTGCTTTTTATTATCACATTGTCACAACTCTAAACAATAATCTGTGATAAAATATTCTTCCTCAAATGAACAGATGGCTCTACCATCCCTCCCCCCACAAGCCCCTGCTGTTAAGATTAAGATTGCCAAAAAGGGGGAAATAAACATAGGTCTGAATTGTTTGGGAGGACTTAGATGAGCAGGGTCCAAGGTTAAGCCTTGACCAGTGGGGAGGAGTTGAATAGTGAGCGATAGCATAGGAATTCCCATCGAGATTCCTCTTCCGTGTCTGCCGCATTGAGGAGCAATCCCCAAGCCAAAGACTCCTCACTGGTTATCTAGCAATGAGTCAGTGGAGGAGGAACCTCCTGACTGGCGCTCTGGAGCTCCTGTGGGACTCTGACGGAGAAGGGAGACAGGTGTCTCCACCAAGCAGGCCCTGGGATGTGCCAGGGGCACATGAGAGAGTGTAGGCAAGATTCCTGCAAGAGAAGCAGAGTGTAGTAAGAGAGCTTTGATTAGGATCCCAGGGCACTGAAATGAAAAGAGAAAGCACTTTAAGAAATAGAAAATGGAACAGACAGCGGAGTATACTTCCTGTAATTCACAGAGCCAAGAGCAAAAACTAAGAGTTTTGTCCTAGGAGTCTCCCCGCCCCTCCAGCTCAGAATCAGTGTCATTTGTCAGCAGGGGGACCTGGGGGGACCTGGAGGGACCTGAGAGGTGGCTCCAAGAACTGAAGGGCTGTCAGGAAGGAGAGGAATGAGTCTCACTGTAGAGCTCCAGAGGTGGAATTAGGCTCCGTGGATAGAAATTACAGGGAGGCAGATTTGAATACATTACTCTATTTTCTTGCCATTAGAGATGTCCTGCAGTAGAGTACACCGTTTGAGAGGTGGTGAGTGCCCAGTCACTGCATGTGATTAAAAAGTAGCTGGACAACCAGCTACTGGCAGGAAGAATGAGTAAAAACAATAAGACTTTTTGGAGCAATGAAGAATTCTAGCAATGAGCATGGATCTCGGAGGCCACTGGAGATGCCTCTTTAAGTCTGAGATTCTGTGATTTCAGGTTCCATCCTTGACCAAGCTCTTGGATTTAAATCATGCTACCCAATATCCAGACTCAACCAAGCTGATTGTGGAAATACAAATGACAATCCTCAGGGACACACCCTCCGTGTTAGCCCCCCTGGAGTCCAGCCAATGATCACTAGAGGGAGGCCAGAGGAGCATATGTGTTCTCCTGTTTATTAGTAGTCAGGGTTAGTAAACCCTAGGTCTTGGAAACAGGAGACTGAGGTTCTGCTCTTAAACTGGTCATTAACTAGCTGGCTCTGGACCCTTGGGCAAATCTCTTCTCTGGTCCTTGCTTTCCTTATCTGTCAAATGCAAGAGATGGTTCAGAGTAGTCCTCAGATTCTCCCCAGCTCAAAGCCATTCTCTTACTCTCATCATATTTTATTAAGAAAATAAAAGCATTCAGATAGGAATCACCTGCCTGCTGCATACCCTGCCTCCTCCTCTGCTGAGGTAGAAAAATATCCCCACTCCTCTCTGAAGTCAACTTCTCTACTTATGCTCTGGACCCTGCATCCACTAGAGCACTTTAGTGCTGAAATTATCCTCTTACCTTCCTGCATCAACAGCTTTCTCCTCCTTACTACGTCATTCCCATTGGCATACACACATGCCAAAATATCAACAAAATATATTGTGTGGACCTCATTAGGATCCTGATATTAAGAAATCTACCCCATAAAAACATTTATGAGACAATCAGGGGAAAGTGAACTCTGACTAAATATTCAATAATATTAAGGAACTTTTAAAAATATTTAGGTACAATAATACAATTGTGACTACAGGTTTTTGTTTTTGTTTAAGTTTTTTCATTTAAAATAATAAAATAATCCAGGGGGCAGGGGGGAGGGGGAAAGAAGAATTGGTAAAGGGACATAAAAATCAACTACATTGTATATTGATAAATTAAAATAAAAGTAATAAAACAATAAAAATAAAAATAAAATAATCCAGGGGGTAGGAGGAGTAGGTATAGTTATGACTAAAATGAGATTAGATATGTACTGATCATTGTTGGCATTGGAGAATGGGTACATGGGGGTTCATTATACTATTTTCTCTACTTCTGTATATGTCTAAAATTCTCCTAAGTAAAACTTTCAAATAATAAACAAATAAGGGTCAAGGCTCTCAGCAGATTTCACACCACATCTTGGTAGGGCCCTCCGAGGATTCCAGATGACTTGGCAGGAAGGAGAGATAAGTGACGTCTACAGAGAAGAGGACCCATCCCCCCAAAATGTGGTCTAACAGGCAGAAAGACAGAGGTGGGATGGCCCAGGCTCCCATCCTATAGCCCTGAGACTGCAGGACCCCCAGATCCCAGCAGGGGGGCAGCCAGGTCTCACTGAGAGAGGTGCAAACCAGGAGGTCTCAGTCAGCCTGCCCAACTCTCCACCCACCTGGTAGTCCAGGATAACCTCCATTTAACCAGTGCTTTGCTGCCTCCTTACAAAATCTCTCAGGTGCCTTATCTCACCTTCCACTCACCATCCCTTCGAGATTGTTCTCATTCTTCTCCATGTTGTTGATGAGGAAATGGAGGCTCTCCACCCACCTGGTAGTCCAGGATAACCTCCATTTAACCAGTGCTTTGCTGCCTCCTTACCAAATCTCTCAGGTGCCTTATCTCACCTTCCACTCACCATCCCTTCGAGATTGTTCTCATTCTTCTCCATTTTGTTGATGAGGAAATGGAAACAGAGTGGAAAGGTGACTGCCCAAGGTCATTCAGCTGCCAAGAGGCAGAGCCGGGACCTGAACCCAGGTCTTCTCTCTACAAAAGTTGTATTCTTTCCTTGTCTCCTCACTATCTGTAAACTCCTGAGGGTAGAGACACATTTCCATCTTTGAATCCCAAGTGCAAAAAACCATTCTAGGAACATGGTAAGAGCTCAGCAAATGTCTGCAGAATGAAAGAATGGGTGTGAGTTATGCACCCATGTTCACTGTAATCTCTTAAGCAGGCGTTTATCACAGCCTTGTGTTACAGGCATAATGAGCACTCCTGCTATTTCCCCTAGTGGATTGTAAATGACCCAGAGGCCAGGAGGATCCTGCTTTACGTGCTTCTGTGGCCCCTAGCAGACCTGGGCCAAGAGGCAGTCTGAGTAAAATGATCGGAAAAGAGGGACACAGATTTTGGGGGCATGGTAGTAGTAGGTGTCTCCATAAGAAGACAGCATATTTACTTTCCCTCTCAATGAAAGATTATAGTTTTATTGTCATAGAATAAATAGAACCATAATTTACTATTCACATGCTGATTTCTTAATCTGTTGAAATATATTACTTTCCTGACTTTTATAAACTATTCCCTCTCCACGGATGAAAAGTCAAATTGGAATGTTTGCAACCATACCTTTTCTCTATAGGCCCCACTCACCTCGGGTCAGACACCGGACAGTCTAGGATCTTGTCCATGGAGTAACACTGGAGTTCTCAGAGCCCGTCAATGAGCTGGCAGAGGCTCAATGGGCATCTGAGTTCACTGAGAACTCCAAGTGCCATGGTCCTGGAAAATGGCAAGACTTAGCACTCTCAGGCTCACATTGAACAGAGTCAATAAGTTAACAGGAGGTGGGGAGGGCTGGGGAAATGCAGAGTTTAATTTCCTCCTCTGGCTCCCCGCCAGCTGGATATGATGGCTGCTGCTAATATATTTCCAACAGCCAGTTTCATGCAACGCTTGTAGTGTAAAAGCTGGGAAGCTAAAATGGTGCATTGTGAAAGCCATAGCTGACAGAGTCTGGGTGGGCATGTTCACAGGCCTTGACCCTTGCAGCTCCAGCTGGTAGCAGCTTTTCTGCAGCCCTGGCCTGAGGTCCTCCCGCCTGAAGCGAGGTATCAGAGTGTCTGCCAAGAGCAGCATGTCACCAAAGCTACCATGCATTTTCAGTCAGGCTGGAAAATTCCTAGGGATTTCAGGACAAAAGACATCGGGAGGGCTCAGACACAAGTCAGGCACAGAGCGATCAGGGTTTTTAATAAACAATTACATGTCCATGTGCCTCTGACCTGTTCCTGACACATCCACAGTGTCTGTCCAGGATGAGAGGTGAACCAGCCAGGGTTTGGTTGATCTCATTGAGACAATGACCAAACAAGATGGGCTGAGATCTAACGTCATTCTAGAAACTCTTCCTCCACCAAGGAATCGGGGGAAACGTACCCCCAAGTCCCCTTAACACCACTGAGGAAGGAACCTATGGTAAGACAGAAGCGGGTGAATGGAGAATCCTTCAAATTAGCTTTTCACTCAGCCCCTTGAGGAAAGTTTACCAGGTTTGAGAAGGGCTGGGGTTAAAAGTGATGCGAATGGAGGTAGGTATCCAGCACTTGAGGCATTGAGCACTCTGTTGACAATGACAGAAAGATGACACTCTCCTACCTCCCACCTCTGCTTCCGTGAGGAACAGAACAGCAGCAGGAGAGGCCATTGCGTGAACAGAGGGCTGGAGCCACAGCTATTGGCCTTTCCCCAACCCAGTCCCAACCTATGTACTGCTCATCGCCAATCCTAAATGACTTGTATTAGTGACAATCTAGAGCAGACAGTCAGATCCACTTCATTCCAGATTAAGGGGACTTTCCAGGTTTCAGTTCTGGGTCTCTTTGCTCCAAGAGATAAGATCCAGCTACAGTGTAATAAACACATCAGAAAAGTTTTCCTTATTAAGGCATGGGTTCAATACTCTTGCCCCTTATCAGGGGTGCTCCAGGAACTAAACTAGACAGATGCCCAAATTTACCTTGGGCCCTCAATCCCATTACAAAGTCCCTGATATGCACATAAATTCTGTCTCCAAAGCAATGAAAGGAGTTTGGCGGGGGGACCACCTTGGGAAACAGGCATGTGGCTCCACTCCAAAGTCCTCAGCCCTGACTCTGGGAATCCTCCTAGGGAATTCTCCCTGAACATGAATGAAACATGTTCATTCTGAAACATGCTGAACGTACATTTTCCTGGGGAGAGGGTTCATTGCTTTCAGCAGATTCTCCAAAGGGAATGTGTTCCATAAAAAGCTAAAAATCACTGATCTGTGGGCAGAAACCGGTTGGTTTACAAACAGGCCCAATGGTTTGGCAGCACTGCCCAAGTACAGATTGATACTGTTTACCTTAGATATGGAAGATAAACAAATTAGAAGGAGTTTCCAGATTTTCACTGCCTTTGTAATTCATCAGAACTACTAAACTGATCTCACAAGAAGCTCCCAGGGTTTGTTTCCTCAGCCTGTTTATTACAAAGGCTGTTGACATCACATTTGCATTGCAAATAGCTCTTTCGTGTTGACATTTCATTTGGTCTTGAAGGGCCCATAATATTTTTCCACAGTTTGGGTGGGGCTCGTGGCTCCCATCCAGAAACTAGTAGATATTCATGTTCTCAGAATATAACAGATGTTCGGGCCGGCCCGGTGGCGCACTGCTACAGTGCGCCGCTTGGGAGTGTGGTGGCGCTCC
>NW_007731152.1:7813-10356 GCF_000696425.1 Galeopterus variegatus | reverse complement strand
CGGTGCGGGCGCGACACTGAGGGTTGCGATCCGTTGCCGGACACGAAAAAAGACAAAAAGGAAAAAAAAAAAAAAGAATATAACAGATGTTCAATAACTATGATTTGAATGAATGAATAAATGAATGAATGAATTTGAAGATAAGTTTAGAACTGCACAGTAGCAACACACATTCAGTGGTCTCTAAACAATAAGCTAAAAAGTTTCGCTTTTTTTAAGATTCTATACTTGTATTCATTATTCATTTGTTCATTCAACCAATGTTTGCTTAATACCTCATTTAATTCCTGACTGAAAATTCCTGACAATAGGAAGCCTGAGACTATGTCATATTCAACTTTACAAGTCTAGTATCCCCTGCTAAATATGAAATATTCAATAAATATTTGTTAGGTGAAAATAGGAATTCTGGATGTCTTTTTTTTACGGAAGTACCAAAACACATTCAAACTAAGCATTTGATTTATGTACCACTTCTGAAATAACAGTAGAATATTAGCAAGGAGGCTGCCTTGGTGACCCTTTGGATATTCATTGTATATAGACTTGAAAAGTTGTAGCAATCCATTCATATATAATTCAACACATATTTGTTAAGCACCAGTTGCTACATAAACACCAAGGATATAGATGTGAGCCTGATCTGTCAGATGAGGAGTCATTTCAACAAAGCCTTATTGATTCAGGGAGAAGGTGAGGGGAGATTAACCAAGTTTTGTAGTTTGAAAAGAGAAGATAAAACATCTTTATCTGATTTCACCTCTACCTGCCTTTCCCTTTCTTTCTCAGCAATAAGATCTATAGTAAACACTGAGAAGCCACCTGACAGGAGAAATGTTTCTTTGAAGAGAGAAAATCATATGTGAGGCCTGAAGGTAAGAGACAGTGCGGTCCATCCGAGGAACCGAGAGAAGCTCCAGAGGAGGGGTGGAGAGAGAGGCTGGAGAGGAGGCCGGGTCCAAGCCTGTGGAGCCCTTCAGTCCACGTAAGGAATTCGTTCCAAATCCTAGGGTCAAGGGGATGTGAAGGCTAAGCAGGGACGTGACACCACTCACATCTGTACTTTTGAAATACCTCTCCAGCCGCACATTCTCCTCAGGAAGCACTTGTACAGCTGAGCAATGACGGTGACTCAGGCCAGGGAGTGGCAAATGTAAAGAAGCGGGTGACATCAGGAAATATTGAGGAGATAGAATCTGAGGATCATAATGATTCTTAGAGCATTTGCTGAGCTGTTGCGGTATGCCAGGCATGGACTATCTTATTTAATTCTCCTAACCACCTCCTTAGATGGCTTCTATTATTATCTCCATTTTTACAGAAGAAAAAACTGAGACATTAAGCGGAGCTAATTTCCAAAGACCACCCAGCTTGTAAATGGCAGAGCTGGGATGCGGGCCAGGCACCCATCCTCCTCCCTCTTAATCATCATGTCATACATTTAGGTTTCTGGCTTAGACAATGGGGAGTATGGTGGTGCCATTTACTGAGGTGGAAAACATAGGAGGATTCATGAATTTGGGCAAAAAGAAAGTTACGAGTTCATAGCTCACTGGCATTTTCAACATGCTTGTGAGACATCCAAGTGAAAATGAGCAGCGAATAGTCTGAAGCTCAGGAGACAGGTCGGTGCAGTGGGGGTGGGGTAGACGTATAGATTTGAAGGTCATCAGCAAGGGGCCGGCCTGTGGCTCGGGAGAGTGCGGTGCTGATAACACCAAGGCCACGGGTTCGGATCCCTGTATAGGGATGGCTGGTTAGCTCACTGGGTGAGCGTGGTGCTGACAACACCAAGTCAGGGGTTAAGATCCCCTTACCGGTCATCTTTAAATAAAAAAGGGAAGTCATCAGCAAATAAGCAATAATCACATTTCATTGAGGATGATGCTGAGTTTGGAGCAGACTCAATGCCTTCAAGGGAAGAAGACACGGGAAGGTGTCAATAGTAATGAGCCCAGCTGGGTGAGGGCACTATGGGTGCCCTCCCGCTATGTCTCAGATCAGCCCCATCCACATCTGCTCCCAGGTCATGCCCAGCTGCCACTCAAGGGGCACAATGTCAGGCCACAGGTGCTCTGGAACCCCAGCCCTCCCAGGCAGCCTTTTAGCACTGTTTCATGCCTGTGCTACAGGAGCTGCTTTAATACTGATTAACTCCTCCTTTAAAAAGTCACGTTTCCACGTTGCCTGCCAAAGTGGTAACAGACAGATAATGTACTGTGTCATTAACACATCCCTGTCTATTTAAAAACCTCCAGAGAAGCAAGCAGATGAGCCTTGGAGTTAGCTCAGCGGTGGGAATTGTTGCTCAGCTAATTATAAACAGTGTTCTCAGAACTCTAGAAGACATGAAGGGGGGTACAGCCCCTGTCTTACTTGAGGATCCAAGGGGCCTATTCAAAAAATACCAACATGGGCCGGCCTGGTGGCGCGCTGGATAGTGCGCCACTTGGGAAGCGCGGCGGCGCTCCCGCCCGAGGGTTTGGATCCCACATACAGACCGGTTCCCGCTCACTGGCTGAGCGAGGCGCGGGAGCAACGCC
>NW_007731152.1:0-7544 GCF_000696425.1 Galeopterus variegatus | reverse complement strand
CTGAGCGAGGTGCGGGAGCGACCCCGAGGGTTGCGATCCCGTTGCCGGTCCCCGGTCCGGTACGGGGGCAACACTGAGGGTTGTGATCAGTTGCCGGACATGGAAAAAGACAAAAGAAAAAAAAAAAATACCAACACAACACTCAAGACACAGGAGGTTAAGAGGGGCCGTGACACCCTGGCACAATTGTGAAACCAGGATTAGAATCTCCTCCGTGGGTCAGTGTGTCAGTCAGCCTGCAGTGATTGTCATCTCCTCATATCTGTGCCCTTTTGTGGTCCCATCGCCCTGTGAATCATGGTTGGTCCCCTGTGGCCAGTTGAATACAGCAGAAGTCTGTGAGTTTCAAGGATAGATCACAAATGGTATTGCAGATTCCACCTTGGTCTCTTGGGTCTCTCATTCTGGGGGAATCTTATTGTGAGGACATTAAAACAGCCCTGTGGAGAGGCCCATGTGGCCAAGAAGTGAGACCCCCAGCCAACAGCCAGTACCAATTTGCCATCATAAGGGTGACACATTTTAAAGTTGAATGTTCCAGCCTCAGTCAAGCCACAGCTGACATCTGACTACAACCTCATCAGAGACCCCCAAGCCAGAACCACCCACCCAAGCTACTCCCAAATTCCTGATCAACAGTAACTATTAGAGATAATAATGTTATTTCAAGCCACTGTGTTTTGGTGTGATTTGTTACATAAACTAATACAGTGGATAAAAAGACTGGATCCTGAGTAGGGAAAGGAATAATATTAACTGAGTCTCCGCTATGCCCCAGGAACTAACATACATTATCTCATTTAATCCTCATGACATCTCTGTGAGGTAGGGATCAGGCCCATTTTACAAATGGAAAACCAAAGTATCAAATATGCAAGACTGAGGGCCAGTTCGTGGCTCACTTTGAAGAGTGTGGCTGATAACACCAAGGCCATGGGTTCGGATCCCTATATAGGGATGGCCGGTTCGCTCACTTGGGAGAGCGTGGTGCTGACAACACCAAGTCAAGGGTTAAGATCCCCTTACCGGTCATCTTTTTAAAACAACAACAACAACAAAAATATGCGAGACTGCAAGCCTGCCTAGTCCCACAGCTAGGAAATGCAGAACCAGAATCTGAATCCTGACCTGCCTGCCTTTAAACCTCCACCTATTTCTACCACAGTGCTCTGCCTCCCCGGAAGTAAGCAGCCCAGGACCCTGGTTCTCGGTCTGCCACTAAATAGCACAGTGATTTGGGGAAACTGAGCGAGGTGCGGGAGCGACCCCGAGGGTTGCGATCCCGTTGCCGGTCCCCGGTCCGGTACGGGGGCAACACTGAGGGTTGTGATCAGTTGCCGGACATGGAAAAAGACAAAAGAAAAAAAAAAAATACCAACACAACACTCAAGACACAGGAGGTTAAGAGGGGCCGTGACACCCTGGCACAATTGTGAAACCAGGATTAGAATCTCCTCCGTGGGTCAGTGTGTCAGTCAGCCTGCAGTGATTGTCATCTCCTCATATCTGTGCCCTTTTGTGGTCCCATCGCCCTGTGAATCATGGTTGGTCCCCTGTGGCCAGTTGAATACAGCAGAAGTGTGTGAGTTTCAAGGATAGATCACAAATGGTATTGCAGATTCCACCTTGGTCTCTTGGGTCTCTCATTCTGGGGGAATCTTATTGTGAGGACATTAAAACAGCCCTGTGGAGAGGCCCATGTGGCCAAGAAGTGAGACCCCCAGCCAACAGCCAGTACCAATTTGCCATCATAAGGGTGACACATTTTAAAGTTGAATGTTCCAGCCTCAGTCAAGCCACAGCTGACATCTGACTACAACCTCATCAGAGACCCCCAAGCCAGAACCACCCACCCAAGCTACTCCCAAATTCCTGATCAACAGTAACTATTAGAGATAATAATGTTATTTCAAGCCACTGTGTTTTGGTGTGATTTGTTACATAAACTAATACAGTGGATAAAAAGACTGGATCCTGAGTAGGGAAAGGAATAATATTAACTGAGTCTCCGCTATGCCCCAGGAACTAACATACATTATCTCATTTAATCCTCATGACATCTCTGTGAGGTAGGGATCAGGCCCATTTTACAAATGGAAAACCAAAGTATCAAAT
Organism: Galeopterus variegatus; assembly: GCF_000696425.1. Taxonomy (NCBI): domain Eukaryota; kingdom Metazoa; phylum Chordata; class Mammalia; order Dermoptera; family Cynocephalidae; genus Galeopterus; species Galeopterus variegatus. Next base: position 5,429 of record NW_007731152.1, on the reverse strand, counting down.
ATGCAAGACTGAGGGCCAGTTCGTGGCTCACTTTGAAGAGTGTGGCTGATAACACCAAGGCCATGGGTTCGGATCCCTATATAGGGATGGCCGGTTCGCTCACTTGGGAGAGCGTGGTGCTGACAACACCAAGTCAAGGGTTAAGATCCCCTTACCGGTCATCTTTTTAAAACAACAACAACAACAAAAATATGCGAGACTGCAAGCCTGCCTAGTCCCACAGCTAGGAAATGCAGAACCAGAATCTGAATCCTGACCTGCCTGCCTTTAAACCTCCACCTATTTCTACCACAGTGCTCTGCCTCCCCGGAAGTAAGCAGCCCAGGACCCTGGTTCTCGGTCTGCCACTAAATAGCACAGTGATTTGGGGAAATGGCTCATTCTCTCTCGGATCAATTTTTCTCCTGGAAAGTGGGGGAGTTAGAGTCTTTGGCCTTTAAGGCCCAGTTAGCTCTAATATTCTTGACTCTGTTGCTCCGTCTCACTGCCAACACCACCTACCCTCCTTCTAGGACAGGTTGTTCTCAAAAACTTTTCTCTGGCTCTGGCTCTTCCCCACCCATCGTGAAGAGCTGACTACAATTATAGCAAGAGAGTCTTAGGTGAGCCTTAAGAAATCCCTGGAAGTTCTGGGAAAATTTTTACCAAGAAAACCAAAGAAATTTCTTTCCCTGGAGGCTTTACAGAACAGCATTACTAACTATCTGTCTAGGAGCTTTTAGGCTAGCTGAGCAAATTAAAAAGAAATTAAGTTAAGTCTGAGAGAAATGGGGTGGTGAGTTTCTAGTAATTTTTATCTTGCACATAGTAAGTATCTGAAACAGAATTCATAGAGTAAAAGAATGGGCCTTTTTTTTCATTATTTATTGTATCAAGTAGAAATGAGATGTGTGATAGCAGGCAAATTACTTAACCATTCTGAGCCTCAGTTTCCTTGTCTATAAATAGTAATTAACTCAAAAGGATTGTAATAAATATAAAACACAATAGTGCATATAAAACCATTAGCACGGGCCTGCCCGGTGGCGCACTGCTACAGTGTGCCACTTGGGAGCAATATGCAAGACTGAGGGCCAGTTCGTGGCTCACTTTGAAGAGTGTGGCTGATAACACCAAGGCCATGGGTTCGGATCCCTATATAGGGATGGCCGGTTCGCTCACTTGGGAGAGCGTGGTGCTGACAACACCAAGTCAAGGGTTAAGATCCCCTTACCGGTCATCTTTTTAAAACAACAACAACAACAAAAATATGCGAGACTGCAAGCCTGCCTAGTCCCACAGCTAGGAAATGCAGAACCAGAATCTGAATCCTGACCTGCCTGCCTTTAAACCTCCACCTATTTCTACCACAGTGCTCTGCCTCCCCGGAAGTAAGCAGCCCAGGACCCTGGTTCTCGGTCTGCCACTAAATAGCACAGTGATTTGGGGAAATGGCTCATTCTCTCTCGGATCAATTTTTCTCCTGGAAAGTGGGGGAGTTAGAGTCTTTGGCCTTTAAGGCCCAGTTAGCTCTAATATTCTTGACTCTGTTGCTCCGTCTCACTGCCAACACCACCTACCCTCCTTCTAGGACAGGTTGTTCTCAAAAACTTTTCTCTGGCTCTGGCTCTTCCCCACCCATCGTGAAGAGCTGACTACAATTATAGCAAGAGAGTCTTAGGTGAGCCTTAAGAAATCCCTGGAAGTTCTGGGAAAATTTTTACCAAGAAAACCAAAGAAATTTCTTTCCCTGGAGGCTTTACAGAACAGCATTACTAACTATCTGTCTAGGAGCTTTTAGGCTAGCTGAGCAAATTAAAAAGAAATTAAGTTAAGTCTGAGAGAAATGGGGTGGTGAGTTTCTAGTAATTTTTATCTTGCACATAGTAAGTATCTGAAACAGAATTCATAGAGTAAAAGAATGGGCCTTTTTTTTCATTATTTATTGTATCAAGTAGAAATGAGATGTGTGATAGCAGGCAAATTACTTAACCATTCTGAGCCTCAGTTTCCTTGTCTATAAATAGTAATTAACTCAAACAACAACAACAACAAAAATATGCGAGACTGCAAGCCTGCCTAGTCCCACAGCTAGGAAATGCAGAACCAGAATCTGAATCCTGACCTGCCTGCCTTTAAACCTCCACCTATTTCTACCACAGTGCTCTGCCTCCCCGGAAGTAAGCAGCCCAGGACCCTGGTTCTCGGTCTGCCACTAAATAGCACAGTGATTTGGGGAAATGGCTCATTCTCTCTCGGATCAATTTTTCTCCTGGAAAGTGGGGGAGTTAGAGTCTTTGGCCTTTAAGGCCCAGTTAGCTCTAATATTCTTGACTCTGTTGCTCCGTCTCACTGCCAACACCACCTACCCTCCTTCTAGGACAGGTTGTTCTCAAAAACTTTTCTCTGGCTCTGGCTCTTCCCCACCCATCGTGAAGAGCTGACTACAATTATAGCAAGAGAGTCTTAGGTGAGCCTTAAGAAATCCCTGGAAGTTCTGGGAAAATTTTTACCAAGAAAACCAAAGAAATTTCTTTCCCTGGAGGCTTTACAGAACAGCATTACTAACTATCTGTCTAGGAGCTTTTAGGCTAGCTGAGCAAATTAAAAAGAAATTAAGTTAAGTCTGAGAGAAATGGGGTGGTGAGTTTCTAGTAATTTTTATCTTGCACATAGTAAGTATCTGAAACAGAATTCATAGAGTAAAAGAATGGGCCTTTTTTTTCATTATTTATTGTATCAAGTAGAAATGAGATGTGTGATAGCAGGCAAATTACTTAACCATTCTGAGCCTCAGTTTCCTTGTCTATAAATAGTAATTAACTCAAAAGGATTGTAATAAATATAAAACACAATAGTGCATATAAAACCATTAGCACGGGCCTGCCCGGTGGCGCACTGCTACAGTGTGCCACTTGGGAGCACGGCGGCCCTCCTGCCGAGGGTTCGGATCCCACATACAGACCGGTTCCTGCTCACTGGCTGAGCGAGGTGTGGGAGCAACACCGAGGGTTGCGATCCCGTTGCCGGTCCCGGTCCGGTACGGGCGCGACACTGAGGGTTGCAATCTGTTGCCAGTCACAAAAAAAGACAAAAAGGAAAAAAAAAAAACCATTAGCAGAATGTCTGGAAGACAGAATAATAAAAATTGCTTAATAAAAATGTCATTATTATGTTAAAGAAGAAAGGCTATATTGATTCATCAGAGGTAAAGGACACGTCATCAGTATCATCAACAGTTGGAGCACAATTTCTTTTTGTTTCTGTGAATGCTTGAAAAACATTGGCATCTGTGGAAGAAGAGTGAATTTTTTTATATAAGAAAAAAACTTTACTGCTTACAGTTTCTGAGGCTGGGAAGTCCAGCTGGTGGTGGCAACAGTGGCTCAGGGGTCTCAGATCGCAAGATGGTGGAAGCAGAGACAGAGTGAGACAGACTCTCCTCTTCTTTTAAGGCCCTCAGAACCATGCCCTACCTCCATTTTTAATCCATTCACTACTTCATGGTCCTACAGTCCAATCACCTCTTCAAGGCTCCACCTTTCAATTACCTTAATAAGATTTCCCACCCTCTTAACAGTCCCCCACAGTGGGGGCCAAGTTTCTAATAGATAAAACTTGGGGGACACAATTCAAGCTTCAGTGAGTTTTGGGGGGACATAATTCAATCCACTACATGGTCCCAGCCATAGGAGAGTGAACTTTGGAAGGAGAAGGCCAGATGGTAGACCTAACAGTCCCTCCTGCTGCCCTCCAGCTGCACTGGCAGCACCTCCCCACTGGGGCTTCTCCAGCTCCAGCCCCACTTTTGCCGTGTCCACCCCCAGAATCTATCTGTGACCTCATCACCCAGTACATTTAAGTGCCACCCACCTAGTTTGCCCTTTCCTGGCGCAAGACTGGGAAGTATATCAACTTTACCAGTTCAATTAGGAACCTAATTCGGAATGGTGGCCACTTCAGTAAGGACTCCATAAGTGATCAAAATCAGAACCTTCCCTTCACAAAAGGGACGTTCATCCCCACCAGCTGCATAGTATAGCAGCCACCTGCATACATCCCACAGGGGAACTCTGGAAAGGGACTGCTCAGCCTCCTCCCTGATGTCTATCTCCAGATCAGACCCTCCACACCCACCCACTCAGAAGGCTGATTCCTCAGTTCAGGCCACACAAAGAATTTTCCAAGAGTGTTAGATCCTCTACAGTTTTCTAGGAGGCAGACCCCTAGCTAGCACTAATTCCATTTGGACTCTGAAGATGTCATAAATGCTTTCTATCACTCCCCCAGCACAGGAAAGTGAGCGTGGAAAAAGAAGGTGGCCCTGGCATTACTGTTATGGAGTTTGTGTAGTCCAAAAAGAGATCTGTCAGGCTTCGTCAGGGGCTGCTGATGAGCTAAGCAAGTTAAAAACCTCTCATTTCAGGGCCGGCCCGGTGGCGCACTGGAGAGTGTGCCGCTTGGGAGCGCGGTGGCGCTCCTGCTGAGGGTTCAGATCCCATGGGGNATGTGGAGACTGGTTCCTGCTCACTGGCTGAGCGCGGTACGGGCGCAACACCGAGGGTTGCAATCCTGTTGCCGGTCCCCGGTACGGGCACGACACTGAGGGTTGCAATCCTACAGGCGCGACACTGAGGGTTGCAATCCTGTTACCGGTCAGTAAAAAAAAGACAAAAAGAAAAAAAAAAAAAAAAAAAAAAACCTCTCATTTAATTTGGGGGAGGAGCCCATAAGACCTGTTGATGCCCATAAATACAGGAACATAATAGTTAAATAAGTAAGGAAGGCTCCAAAACATTCAATAACACAATCAGGTTGGGCTCAGGGAGAAAATATGATCATTGGATCAAAGATGTCTGTTGTTTTTCATTAGTCCTCACTAACATTGCCAGTGGAGATGGTTGGTTTTCCAGTCCTCTCATTTGGCTCTAAGGAGTATCCTATTTCCTTCAATATCCTGCCATCAAAAAATACCACGAACGTTTCTTTCTGCATAGGAGCAAGACCATGTGAGAAACTGTAAAAGAGGAATCGCAGCAGAAGGCATTGTTGCTGCTCATTTTCCTGGAGGCGACCTGCAATTCCCTGGCTTAGTGCTGTAAATGGTACCAGTGACTTGGACTGTTGCTGCTATTGTGTTGGAGAAGGAGAAGGCAAATGGTGACAGGTCTGGAGCGGCCGTGCCAGGAGACAGCGCGACCCTGAGAAGTGTGCACTGTGATACCAGAGTACTATTTGCATTTCCAAGAGCAACAAAAAAGGAATAAATCTTTCAACAACAAACCTACAACGACAAACAAGCAACAACAGGTTCGAGGTTTTAGGGCCAACACAAAAGAAGACTCCTGAGAGCACCCAAGCCCTGCTGCGGGTTCGAGCGAGTAGCCCAAGACAACAAAGGCCAAGTAAATCAGCTGAGACGACACAGAAACAGAGTGGAAGGCGCCAGA
>NW_007731151.1:157391-168653 GCF_000696425.1 Galeopterus variegatus | reverse complement strand
TTATAATGTGGAAAATCAGGTGGCTAGACCAGGTGATAATATTCTTACTTTGAAATTGTGCGATTTTGTTCTTTTTCTGTCTTTAAGAAAGATAATGAGATAGCTCAGGGCCGTGCTTCTGACACTGAGCTCCTCACATCCCTAAGAATGGTGGTTTGCTAGGGGTCTGCCAGGTACATGGCATGTTCTCCTAGAGCTTTGGTCTTATATAAAGAGTTTAGAGAAACATTATTTTTATTCACTAAAAGTTGCATGGACGATAGAATGGAATGTTAAACTTACATGGATTTTAAAGTAACACATGGAATTTTATAGTAGTTTTTATATTTGGTAGCCTATGACATCTTTTTAATAAAGGGGGGGAAATAACTTCCAAAAGGCATTATTATATTTTTCACCCTTGACTCACGATTTACTAATACTTCGATGATAAGTGCCAAAGAGTGACTAGTCAGTGTTTTTAAAGTTGGGAAGAAGGCGCAGTAACAGTGCCGTTTCCTTCATTTGACTTATTATTATTTATGAAAGTAAAGTAGGCTCCTTGGGGTGAAAATTTTTGAAATCGTTGATGGGGAGTGTTCCCTTTAAGAACAGTTAGTTCTTTAGACCAGTTTGTTTTCTACCAAATTGTCTGCTTCTGTTGTAGCAGATGGTTTCCATCCTGAGGCTCCTTTTGTTCCTCTCCGAAGACCAACAAGTGAATGAAATCAGTGCTTTCCTGGAAAGAGCCCTGTAAGGTATGGTAGGCAGGGGGAGCCCAGTGATCCAGGCCACTCAGCCTGGTTGTCAGGACCTGATGCAGAGATTGTGGACTTGTATCCGGAAGGCCCCAGATGTTAACTTAAAGAAGCGTAGTTGGTAAGATGCCAGACAGCACTTATTTCAATGTAATTTTTACTAAAATAAATGTGGTAGCAGTGGATGTCGGTCATGGTGCTTTACACATGTACCTATAAGAGTGTTATTCTCAAATGTGGCTGGAGTTTGGAAATCACGCCTAGGATACTTACAGAGGAAAAAGCAAGTACATATTTCAGGGTCCTACTCAAGACCTATTGAAACAAAATTTTCTAATACTTTTATGGATAGGAATATTTTTAAACGTCTGCATTGAACAAGAGCCCATGCCTGATTGTACAGTTGTCTTTTAGTTCACCTGTCTGTCTAATCAGCGGAGTGACTATAGGCTGTTTGAGGGTAGGAAACTTGCCCTTGCTCTATTTTGAAACTGCCATGCCCAGCACTTATGGAGTGCTCAAGACAATTTAATGAATGATTGAATATGTTATGCTCATGATCAGTTTCCCAGTATAAACCACCCACATCCTCTGACATCTTCTAAAACTAATTATTTTTTAATGTGGCTGTGTTTAGATTTTAAATTAGGCCTCAGAGGTGAAAGGCCAGCACACTACTGACAGCCCATTCATCTAGTAGGCAGCACTCTCCTCTAAGTTATTGCCCCAGGGAAGCCCCTTGCATTAGGACAGTGATGTCTGCATCATGAATAGATACTAGTCTGTATTGTGGCAATCACTCTTCTTGCCCTGCTTAGAAGACACCGTGGTTGATACTGGTACAATTAGGTGTTCAAGTTCATTGAAGTTTGAGGGTTTATGTGGAAATTATCAGTGGAAATATTTTATATCTGGCAAATTTTCTAATAGGGTTCTACCTAGAATTAACTTTTAAAAAAATCATATTTTAAAAATTTCTCTGCATGTGTCACTCTTGGTGGCACTGAATTCATATTTAAAGGGAAATCTTGTTTCAGGTCCCCTTTTTAAAAACATTTCTGCTTTGCTTTGGGAAACTCTAGCATTCCACATGTTTCCATGTGGCTTCAGTTTTATTTAGCCAGAACCTCATGACTGTTTACTAAAGTATAATCATCATTTTAATATTGCTAATTCTTCTATGTGTCAATTCCTCATGCATAGGATGACTTGGAGACCTTGTCTGATTTAAGACCAAGCATAATCACTAATCTGAACAGAAGTTAAAAGGCAAAATTGTCTACAATTTATGTATGAAGTATATTACATACAACAAAGCATTTGTTGTAGAGATAAAACAAGCTAAAATAACTAAACATTTGGTAGGAGGTCTAAATTTGGTTTAGCTAATTTAATCATTTTCCCTTTGATAAAAATAATTATATAAAGTTTTGGGAACTTCTAAGATTGCTCAAATAATATATGTTGAAATTACAGATGATTATTTTGCATTTAATACTTGAAGGTAGTTACAATATAAATATTCAGATTTTGATGAGCAACACTATAACTGTACCAGCATATTCATTGTAAATGCAGTTTTGGAGCAGAAAGAAACAAAACAACTGTTGGGTCTGTGTTTTGCCAGGAAGAAAGAAACAGCTTTCTGGGATGAGTTGTGAGTTTGCAATATAATGAAATGTATATAATGTATATTTTCGGTCATGTTTTTTAGGATAACTTTTGGCTATTTATTTCTGATTAGCCAGTATCAATGAGGATAACTATAGTTCTGCTTTTGTAGTTTATGCTGTTTGCATCTCAGAATCCCTTGAAGTATGGATAGGCAAGGGAAAATAAGAATGTTTTTTTATTTTTATTATTTTTTAAGGAACTAGGGATTTTAAGCCTGAATAAATTTTGAAAGGCTAATTTATAAAAAGGAGATTTGCCTTCTTCAGCATAATTCCAGATGGAAGGAGGCAGGTCAGTGGAGAGAAGTTACACAGAGAGAGATATTTGAGTAAGTTTCAAGAAGACCTTGTTAATAAACTGTATGCAACAATGACTGAGTTGTCATGGGGACATGTAGTGAATGTTCTGTCCTGGACATTTTTAAACAGAGGTTAAAACCTGTCAGGCATATTTTTATAAGGGGAAGGAAAAGCTACACTAAACACTAAATGGCTATTCAAAATATGAACATCCATAAATCTAATTTATTCTCTGTTCTTGATCTCATTCATGAAGTGTGATGCCTGCTGTGGCAGTAGATTGTGTTGAGAATTACATTGGTGGTGGAGTGCTGATGTGAAGTTTAACACATTCTTCCTTTTCTTATTTTAATGGCATTTTTAATCTATCAGTTAATGTGATGATGTTCACCCTCTCAGAAATATTACTGTGCCTTTTAGGTAAAAGGAAGGAATATAAAAGGGCCTTTTGGAAAGCCACCATTCATCCCAGGGTATCGAGTAGAACACCTACTGTATGCTAGCATCAGAAGCAAGGGGCAGGGTGTCAGAAATTATCATGGCCTCTGTGCCCTTGCTTCATTCCTTTTATCCTTTGCTCTCTGTAGCTCTTACAAGAGCTCATGCTGAAATGGAAAGTGCTGGCCAATCAGAAATAAATAGCCAGGGCCGGCCCGGTGGCGCACCGCTACAGTGCGCCGCTTGGGAGTGCGGTGGCGCTCCCGCCGAGGGTTCGAATCCCACATACAGACTGGTTCCCGCTCACTGGCTGAGCGAGGTGTGGGTGCAACATTGAGGGCTGTGATCCCGTTGCCGGTCCCGGTCCGGTACGGGCGCGACACTGAGGGTTGCGATCCATTGCCGGACACGAAAAAAGACAAAAAGGAAAAAAAAAAAAAAAGAAAGAAATAGCCGAAGATTACCCTACAAATGATCAAAAAATATAAATTCCATTATATCATAAACTCATAACTCATCCCACAAAAAAAAGTATATGAGTTAAATAGACACTGAACTTTGCAAGTCATTTATGGCTGAATCGAGGCTAGTAACAATGTCCTTTTGGCTTTTACCTGGGCTCTACTGTAATTCTTGGCAAGGGTTACATGTTTTTGTTTAAGGAGTGAGTTCAGCAGCACACATTTGCTAGTGTGCTACTAGATCAACTTCCCAAATGAAGCTCATAACCAAGGAGAAAGTAATAGCAGAAAAGACAGAATAAATGAAAAACTTACAAGTAAGGGAGACTAGTAAAAGCAAAGTCCATCATTCCTACTTTGCAGCGTAGCTAGGTCTTATTTCTTGACCAGAGTATATTAATGTATGTATCCTTTTCAGTTTTAAATATTATGATTTTTATTAGGCCATGTGTTATGGGCATTCCANAAAAAAAAAAAAAAAAGAAAGAAATAGCCGAAGATTACCCTACAAATGATCAAAAAATATAAATTCCATTATATCATAAACTCATAACTCATCCCACAAAAAAAAGCATATGAGTTAAATAGACACTGAACTTTGCAAGTCATTTATGGCTGAATCGAGGCTAGTAACAATGTCCTTTTGGCTTTTACCTGGGCTCTACCGTAATTCTTGGCAAGGGTTACATGTTTTTGTTTAAGGAGTGAGTTCAGCAGCACACATTTGCTAGTGTGCTACTAGATCAACTTCCCAAATGAAGCTCATAACCAAGGAGAAAGTAATAGCAGAAAAGACAGAATAAATGAAAAACTTACAAGTAAGGGAGACTAGTAAAAGCAAAGTCCATCATTCCTACTTTGCAGCGTAGCTAGGTCTTATTTCTTGACCAGAGTATATTAATGTATGTATCCTTTTCAGTTTTAAATATTATGATTTTTATTAGGCCATGTGTTATGGGCATTCCAGTCTATCTAAAAAGATATATGAGGCAGCATTGCTCCATGCCTGACCTCTTACAGCCTCCTATGTAGCCTGGGCATTTCTATATTTTAATCCCTTGTATATATTTCGTTGGTGAAACGTGTTATGGGCATTCCAGTCTATCTAAAAAGATATATGAGGCAGCATTGCTCCATGCCTGACTTCTTACAGCCTCCTATGTAACCTGGGCATTTCTATATTTTAATCCCTTGTATATATTTCGTTGGTGAAACATCAACAAAGTTAATTTTTTTCCTAATGACTTTTCAATTATTTCTTCTTGAGAACGACTACCTTGGGCATGTTGACAATAATAGAACTGCTGTTTCCATCGTTTGTCATGTGACACTGCTCCTTTTTATCCCTGTGGCTCTTGGCATCAGAGAAAACTGCAGCGAAGGCCAGAACTTTTGACTGGCCCTAATATTTGAGGCCACATCAGCTATTTTGGGTTTAAGAACTCTTCTTTCTTGCCTTCAGCCTCTATTTTAAAACTGGCATAAAAACAAAATTACCTAGGGGATCTACCAAATGAGATGCTTTCTTTGCCCTAGAAATATTCAATAAGATGAAGACTAACTGCAACTCTGATCCCCAGACATGGACTAACTGCCATGCAAACCAGACTCCATTTTAAAAATTCTACATTGTACTGCATCCTCTTCCACGTACGGAACTTCTGAATCAGTTGTGTGTATGGGATATTTAGGCTTCGTTTTAAATTAACAATAGCAACTTAATGGAACGCATAAAAATAAGCTCTCTTTACTTAAGGCATTTACAGTGCGTTAGAACAAGTCTGATAAACCCTTCAGGGGGAAGAGTTCTTGTGTCCGAGTGTTGGTTTTGGGAGAGACAATAAAGTCTGCTCTTTGTTTTAGGGCACCACCTTCTAGCATCTGGTAGGAAAGTGCTCCATGGAAGATGTGGGATTAAAGTCATCCCTCCAGGGTTCTGTGGCACAAGAACTGAAGCAAAGAGAAGATGTAGCAACTCGTAACATGCCTCAGCAGTCACAGCAACTAAATTGGGGTGAAGGGTGTCAGGTTTTCCAGCCCTCTGCCTTCTGATTGCCTGGGCTGGTAAAGTGTTGACTGAAACTTTCCAGCTCTGTTTCGTTTATAGCAATACTTGTTCCTCTCCTCTGGGGTGGTTGTTGACTAGGATTAAATTGTTTGCTGGAGCATTTCATGTAGCCACTGAGGTCTTTTCTAGGTAACCTGGACAACAAGAACCAAATGACAGTCATTCATCCTCCTTTATATATTTAGTGCAGCATTTTTAGCCAATTACAGCTTCACCATGGTCAGTCATTGGAATAAAAAGTCTTGAAGTATAATAAGGAATAGCTTAATCCCTGAATGTGCACTGAATATTATGTTTATAAGTGATCTCTCTCTTAGAAGGGAGCAGTTTCACCTCTAAATGAAAAGGTGATGGTGGAGTTGTCCATTTGTGACCAATATTCATGCAGTTGGGCCCATGTGCAGTTGAAGCTGCTGTTCTCAAAAATGAAATATTGAACTAAGGCCTTCATTGCACATGGAGAGAAATACAAAGAAAAGGGATAGATCTGTTATTTCAAGTATTGTTGATGCTATTGGCTTAGACATGTTCCCTTTATTGGGTCTGTTTTGCAAGCCTAAATTTGAGCCTGAAGAATTTCTTCATATAAATGTCTTAAGTATTGCAGCAGCACATCCATCACCTTTTTGCTTTTGAATTACAAAGATAACCTTAAGATATGAGCCTTATACTGGGCTATGTGATATGTACACAGAAAGGGTGAGCCTCCGTAGTGATGAAATCAACCAGTGCCCAAGAGGAAAGTAATAGGCAGGAAGGATAGAGTTGATGAAAAAATTGATTCTTTTCCATTAAACCGTACGTGATGTGTTTTTTTATGAGGCAGGCATCGGCTGAAAGAGAAATATTTTTTCAACTAAAAAGAGATTGATGGTAAGGAAGAGGAAAAGTATGTAAGGGATTAGGGGATAAATATGTGTCTTATTTCATTACCATCTCAAATAATGAGAAAGCTGAAAAACATTCCTCAAATGTTGACTTGGACTTGGTGGTATTAAAACTTTGTACTATTAATAATGGCTCTTTTTTTGAAAAGTACATTTAGTACACGTTATTATTTTCTCAATTCTAAATCTTGTGTTGCTTAATTTCAGGTTTACCAAAGATGCAGGTCATTAAGAACTATACTGGAATACCACCCCCAGCTCTTCACGAAGGACCGCCGTTACACATCCAGCCAGGGGATACGGTTGAACTTCTGAGAGGTGATGCACACAGTCTGTTTTGGCAGGTACTATCCAAATTACAGTTTTTTAGATTTAATGGGTGACTAAAGAATAAAGGCCTTGTCTTTAGAAACTAATGGTATGCTTTCAGCTTCAGAAATTTTACATCATATGGGACAAAACCTTTTTATCGATATTCCCCATATTTACCAATGCCAAAGTGTCGATGAGCATTAGAACACTAAAGAAAAATAGTATCAGTGCTGTGAGTCATAATTATCATTTTAATTAAAAATTCATACTTTGCCAGAGCATTTTTCCCAAACCTGGACCTGTGGGTATCGTCTAATTTACATTGCTTTAATATATTAACAGTTCACTTCAGGGGAACTACCTAATTAGCTTGCCAGTGGCCATTTCTGACCATATTTGATTTTTGCCTACCCACAGTAATACCTGAGATTCTCAGAGGTGCTCTGGGCATTATTCATGAAATATATGAAGTGTAAAAAGTAAGTAAACATGTTGATATTTGCTGGTGATGAAGTCTTTCTTGACTCGTAAGCCTATATTTGGTTCAAAGATTTCATTAACTGAGGTAAATGCGGTATCATGTTAAGATTTGCTAAAACTGAAGGGTAGAACACTGCTGCTTATTAAATAATTCTCTGTTCTCATGTGGATGTTAGAAATATTTCCCAACCAAGTTAAAGAGTTTGTTAAAAATCTGTGCATTGTTAACAAAGGGGATGAGGATCAGCAGTAAGATTAGCACATAAGTGAACTTTGGTTAGGGGTAAAGAGAGAAAGTGGAGAAGGAATGCTGCGTCGTAATCTCCTGTGAACATGTGGAAACGATAGCTATTTTATTTGCTTAAAACCGTTTTATTGTCTGCCATCTTGTTACAGAAGAGTGTCCCCAGATTGGATATTTATTTTCAGCCAGCATTTTAATTGATGTAGCCAATGACTTTTTCTAAGCTCCACAGTTCTTCTAAAGTATCCTACTCCTCTCATTATCTTAACCATCTTAGAAAAGGAAGAGAGAGAATAATATATTTAAATTCTATTAACGCTTTAGTCCACTCCTGCATCTCTCAGCCTAACCACGAAACATACCTGCATTTGTACCTATAAGATCCCCCTTATTCAAGACTTATCTTTCTTCTTGGACTTTATCTCATATCCCATCAGCTGGTTCTTGACCTGTAAATTTTCAGCTTCATTCTCCCTGCTCGCTCCTTTTCTACTGCATGTAAATATGCTCAAACTTCTCCCATCTTAAACCACATATAACTCACCTTTCATCTGGTTATGTCAGGCTCCCTCATTCCCTTGCCCCCTCTCACCCTCTTCCTCTCCCACACCTGAAGCTAAGCTTGTTGTGGAATGTGTTAGTCCCTTTCTGTTGCTTATAACAGAGTGCCTGAAACTGGTTAATTTATAAAGGAATAAAATGTATTTCTGAAAATTTCAGAGGCAGGGAAGTCCAGAGTGCAGGGAACACATCAGATGAGGGCCTTCTTCTTGGTTGTGACTCTCCACAGCAAGGCAGGATGTCACATGGTGAATGGCTGGGCAAGAGGGAGCTAATCTTCTCACTTGCTCTCATTTTAAAGCCATCAGAACCATGCCCATGACCACTCATTAAACCATCAATGGATTGATCCATTGGGTACAATCCTCATAGTCTAATCACCTCTTAAAAGTTCCACCTTTCAACTACCTTAATAGGATTTCCTACCCTCTTAACACTGTTACTGTGGGGATTAGTTCCCAGTACATGAACCTTTGGTGGACACCTTTAACCAGTAGCAGGGAAGTAGTCTATGCTTAGTCTTTACCACTCTGTGCCCTATCCATAATCCAGTCACCTGCAGAAACTACTCCTGCTTGGATCACTAGTGCCATTTTTTTTAAAAGTGTCTTTTAAGGTATGTGATAAACTGTACATATTTTAAGTGTACAATTTGATAAGTTTTAACAAATGTGTATACAAGTGAAACCATCACTACAATCAAGATAATAAACATATCCATCAGCCACCCCCACCAAAATTTTTGTGCACCTTTGTAATCCCTCCCTCATGTCCCTAACTGTTGTCCTACAATGTGTATACAAGTGAAACCATCACTACAATCAAGATAATAAACATATCCATCAGCCACCCACACCAAAATTTTTGTGCACCTTTGTAATCCCTCCCTCATGTCCCTAACTGTTGTCCTATTCCCCCCACTCCCCATCACCCTCAGACAACCACTGTTCTGCTTTCAGGCTATAGATGGGTTTGCATTTTTTAGAATTTTGTATAGTATACATATACTATATATAATACATCACATGTATTATTTTTTGTATGGCTTCTTTCACTTAATATAATTATCTTGAGATTCAATCATGTTGCTGTGAGTAGCAATAGTTCCTTCTTTTTACTGCTAATTATTATTCCATGTATAGATCTAGCATAATTTGTTTAGCCTGTTGATGAACTTTCTGGTTGTTACTAGTTTTTGGCTATTACAAATAAAGCTTCTATCAATATTCACATATTGTCTTTGTATAGACCTAAGGCTTTCATTTTTCTTAGGTAAATACCAAGAGGGGAATGGGTGAATCATATGCAGATAAATGTTTAAATTTTTGAGAAATTACCCTACTTTTTAAAAAGTGGTCATGCTGTGCTACGTTTCTACCAGCTGTATATGAGAGTTCTGAGTGCTCCATATTCTTACCAACATTGAGTATGGTCAGTCTTTAATTTTATCTATTCTAACAAGTGTATAGTGCTATCTCATTGTGGTTTTGATTTACATTTCCCCTAATGACTAATAATGTTGAACATATTTTTTTTGGTATGCTTATTTACCATCCATGTACCTTTACTGGTGGAGGGCTTGTTTAAATACTTTGTCAAAATTTTTAACAGGTTGTGTGTTTTCTTATTATTGAGTTTTGAGAGTTCCTTATATATTTGGGGTAATAGTCCTTTATAAAATATATTATTTACATATATTTTCTCCTAGTATGTGTCTTGTCTTTTTATTTTCTTAGTAAGTAAGTTTTTGCTTTTGATATAGTCTAATTTGTTAATTTGTTCTTTTATGGATCATGCTATGGGTATTATATCTAAGAAATCTTTGCTTACCCCAAAGTTACAAAAACATTCTCCTTTGTTTTCTTCTATAAGTTTACAGTTTTAGATTTTCTGTTTAGCTTTATGGTTTATTTTGAGTTGCTTTTGTGTATGGTATTAATGATGGTTTTTTTTATTGTTTTTATTTTTTTGCATATGGATAGCTAGGTGTTCCAGCAGCATTTGTTGAAAAGGCTATTATTTCTCCACTGGATTGCCTTTGCACTTTTTTTTTATCCCCAATTGTTTTTTTTTATTGAAACATAATTGATTGTACATATTTGTGGGGTACAGAGTTGAATATCAATACCTATGTACAATATGTGGTGATCAAATCAGACCTTTGCAGTATTGTAGAAAATGAGTTGTCCATAAATATACAGGTCTGTTTCTGGACTCTGTTCTGTTGATGTCTTTCTCCATCTTTACACCAATACTATGCTGTCTCAATTATTGCATTTAATAAGAAGTCTTGAAGTCAGACAGTGTCAGTCCTCCAAATTTGTTTTTTGTTTTTTTTTTCCAAAGGTGTTTTGGCTCTTCTTGGTTCTTTGCATTTTATTTGAATTTTAAAATCATCTTTTCAATTTCATGAATAAAAGCCTTATAGGATTTTGATTGGGATTGCATTGAATTATAGATCAATATGGGAGAAATGACATCTTAACAATATTCAATCTTCTGACCACTGAACATAGTATATTATCCATTTATTTAGATCATCATTAATTTCTCAGCAGTGTTTTTTAGTTGTCAGAGTTAAGGTCATGCTCATCTTTTGTCATATTAATTACAATTGCTTCATATTTCATTTTGATACTATTGTAAATGATAGTTTAAATTTTTCAGTTTTTATTGTTCATTGCTAGTAAATAGATATACAGTCGATTTTTGTATATTGATCTTTTATCCTGTAACCGTTGTTCAGCTCACTTATTCTTGTAGCTTTTCTTCTGTCAATTCAAACAGATTTTTAATATAGACAATCATGTTGCCAATGAAGAAACATAGTTTTACTTCTTCATTTGCAATCTGTATGCCCTTTATTTCTTTTTCTTGCCTTGTGGCGATAGCTAGAACCTCTAGGAAAATGTTAAATAAAAGCAGTGAGAGAGTATATCCTTGCCTCATCCCTGATCTTAGGGGGAGAACATTAAGTCCTTTACCATTAAATATGATGTTATCTGTAGTTTTCCATAAATGCCCTTTATCAAGTTGAGGGCATTTCCTCCTAGTTCTAGTTTCCTGAGAGTTTTTATCAGTAGTGGATGATGGATTTTGTC
>NW_007731151.1:118213-156764 GCF_000696425.1 Galeopterus variegatus | reverse complement strand
CATTTCCTCCTAGTTCTAGTTTCCTGAGAGTTTTTATCAGTAGTGGATGATGGATTTTGTCAAATGCTCATTCTGTATCAATTGAAATGATTGTTTCATTTTTCTTTTTTAGTTTGTTAATATGGTGAATTTGATTGATTTCCATATGTTAAACTCATTTTGCCTTCCTGAAGTAAATCCCAGTTGGTAATGATATATTAGGTTTTTTATATATTGTTTTATTTTCCTGCAATATTCTGTCCGGTTTGAGTAATAATGTAATAAAATATAATTTTATACTCAAAGAATTAAATTGGGAACTATAACCTGCTTTTCAATTTTCTGAAAGAGGTCAGTTTAGTCCAATTTTTATTGCTATAACTGGATATCTGAGATGGGTAATTTATAAAGAAAAGAAATTTATTTCTTACAGTTCTGGAGGCTGGGAAGTTCAAGGTTGAGGGACTGCATCTGGTGAGGGCCTTCATGCTAGAGGGACTCTCTGCAGTGTCCCAAGATGGTGCAGGGCATCACTTAGTGAGGGGCTAATGAGAGATGGTCAAAGTAGCTTTTATACCAGACCCACTCTCTTGATAACTAACCCATTGTCAGTAATCCCTTAATCCAAGAATGGATTGGTCTATTCATGAGGGCTCTCCTAAAGGTCCCATCTCTCAACACTGCTGCATTGGGGACCAAGTTTCCAACACATTAACTTCTGAGGGATACATTTAAACCATAACAGAGATTTTATAGAATTGGCATTATTTCTTTCTGAAGTGATTTGTGGAATTCACCAGAGAAGATATCTAGGCCTAGAATTTTCTTAATGGGATGTTTCTTAAAACTACAATTTTAGTTTCTTTAATAAATTATCTATTTCTTCTTGAGTGTGTTTTGGTAGTTTGTATTTTTCAAGGAATATATCCATTTTGTTTAAGTTGTCAAATTTAACATCATGAAGTTGTTCATAATATTTCTAAATTATTACTACAGCTCTTAAGAGCTGTAGAGTCTGTAGTGGTGCCATCAAATTTAACATCATGAAGTTGTTCATAATATTTCTAAATTATTACTACAGCTCTTAAGAGCTATGGAGTCTGTAGTGGTGCCATCTCTCATTCCTGATACGGGTAATGTGTGTCTTATGTTCTTTTGGTTCCACCCACCTTCCCCCTCCAGTCAGTTCAACTATATGGGTATGAATTTTGTTGATCTTCTCATAGAACCAGCTTCTGGTTTCATTGGTTGTCTATATTGTTTTTCTCTTTCTATTTCATTGATTTTTGTTCTGGTCTTTATTAATTACTTCTTATTACTTTGGATTTAATTTGCTCTTTTTCTAGTTTCTAAGGTTAGAGTGTGTTTGCTCATTGCTTTGAGTACTTTCTTTTTCTAATATAGGCATTTAGTAGTATAAATTTCTTTCTAAGTACTACTTTTGCTATTCCACCAAAATTTTGGAATGGTGTATTTTCATTTTCAGTCTGTTCAAAATATTTTATAATTGCCCTTCCAAATTCTTCCTTTTTTATTATTTTATTATTTTAACTTATCAATATACAGTGTAGTTGATTTTCATCTTCTTTACCAATTCCTCTTTCCTTCTTCCCTCTCCCCCTTCTCCCCATCAACATCATATGTGTTCACTTGTCTTAATACATTCAAGGAATTATTGTGATTGTTGTGTCTTTCCCCCCATTTGTTTGTTTGTTTGTTTGTTTGTTTATTTATTTATAGCTCCCACAATTAAGTGAGATCATGTGGTATTTCTCTTTCTGTGCCTGGCTTATTTCACTTAATATAATTTTTTCTAAGTCCATCCGTGTTGCTGTAAATGGTAGTATTTCATACTTTTTTATAGCAGAGTCGTATTCCTTTGTGTAGCTATACCACATTTTCCTTATCCACTCATCTGATGATGGACATTTGGGCTGGTTCCAACTCTTGGCTAACCCCCATCTTTTGATTTCTTTTTATGGGTTATTTAGAAGTATATTATTTAGTTTCCAAATATTTAGGGATTTCCCAGACTTATTTCTGTTCTTAATGTTTAATTTAATTCCATGTCATAAGAGAACACAGTTTGTATGACTTGAATCATTTTAAATCTCTTAAGAATTGTTTTGTAGCCCAGAATATGGTCTATATTGGTAAATGTTCTATGTGTACTTGAAAAGAATGGGTATTCTGCTTTTGGGGACTGGGTTATTCTACAGTGTTAGTTAGTGTCATTCACATGTTCCATGTCCTTACTGATTGATGCGATAGCCATTCAATCCATCCACCCTCTTACATTCCAGTTAGAAATCTTTGTATATCTTGTTCTTTCCTCTCACTCCCCCGTCTCCACATCTCCTTAGTCATCAAATCCTCCTCATTTTATTTTCGAAATCACGGTCAATGCATTTTTTACTTTTCATCTCCACTGTCACTTCCTAGTTTCTCCTCTGATCAACGGTTGTGTGACATTTGAGATTACCTTCTAACTGGTCTCCGCAGATGCCTTCTAACTTACCTCTTCACCTCCAGAATTGTCTGCCTCAGCTATTTTCCATACCACTGCAAAGTTCAGATGCAATTGCATAATCTCTTGTTAAAGTCTTTTCGTTTCTTCCTTCTGACTGTACAGGCTTCACATTTCTTAGCCTGTATGGAGGCATCGTGAACCAGAAGATCCATACGTTGCAGTCCCTGCCTACTTCTCTGACTTCAGATCTCACCATTCTCCCACTTGCCATATGTTCATCATCTCTTCCATGCACCCCTACCTCCCACTCTATAACATTTCACCTGGAGCTGCCTCTGTGAAATCTTTCCTGCCCTCTTTCTCCTACCCCTACTCCTAGGCAAACTGGGCAGAATTCCCTCTTATGCCTTTCTTGTTGTAATAATGACAACAATAGAACCGACAACTTATGTTCAGTATACATTTGTATGTACAAGGTAGCATTCTAAACACACTTCACATATATTAATACAAATAATACTAATGAAAATTCTATTACATGAGTTATTATTGTCCTCAATTTACAGGTGAGTAAACTGGGCCA
This sequence comes from Galeopterus variegatus, assembly GCF_000696425.1. Lineage (NCBI taxonomy): Eukaryota > Metazoa > Chordata > Mammalia > Dermoptera > Cynocephalidae > Galeopterus > Galeopterus variegatus. The sequence continues at coordinate 153,732 of NW_007731151.1, read as the reverse complement.
CTATGAAGTTGAGTAGCCTGCCCAAAGCCAAGCAGCTAGTAATTTGGCAGAGCTGAGATTCACATCTAGGAATTCTTAGCCTAGAGTCCAGGCTCTTAACTACTTACTCTTAGCTGTCTTTATGCTAAATAAAGAAACTGGTTTCATGGGTTCATTTCATTACCATCAAATTTGTGACAGTGTTTTAGTTTTGTGTGTATTATACAACAATTTATTATTTCTCATAATGCTGCAGGTTGATAAGATTGTTCTGCTTCATTTAAGGTTGGCTAACGTTGTCTGGGAGAGTTGTCAGACCCAAAATGACCTCATCCATGGGGTGGACAGTTGGTGTTAGCCACTGTCTGGCAACTCAGCTGAGGGTGTCACATTGACCTCTTCAGTGGCTTTTTGGTCTTCTTCACAGCATGGTGGTCTCAGGGTAGACCACCCTTCTTACATGGTAGCTGGTTCCCAAGAGTGTAAAACAGGAGTGCTAGACTGTCTTAAGCCTTACATCCACAGCAGGCCCACAATTACTTCTGCTGCTTTCTATTGGCTAAAACAGCACATGGGCCAGCCCAGATACAAGGGGAGGGGACTATACCAGCTGAATACCAGGAGTTCTGGTTCACTGGAGACCACCAAAGTAGCGGTGTGCCACGACGGAAAACATTTTTGAAGCTATCTGAGCAGCTCTAAGAATAAACTACTTTTGTAAGCAGTTCCTAAGGGCACTGAAAACCAATCAGTTTCTCATAGTAGAGAAAGGGACAGTAAATAATGAAGCCAAACACAAAATGTTGTAGGTCTTGGTGCATGTAAATGTTTGCAAACTAGGGTATGTCTGAGATCACTCTGAAGATCATGGGATAGCCCAGCAGGAATCCTAGAAACAGGCGTAGTGTGTGCTTAGAGGCATTTAGCTTTAGAAAGATAATTTTGAACCTCATACTTTTGTAACTGAGCCCTCTGTTCCTTCCCAGTCTTATTTTTTTAACTGATACCTTAGATTTATAAAACTTAATTGCATAGTATTTTTTTTCACTTTTTTTTTCTATCACATTAGATATAGGTGGTGCTTTCAATTTTTTCCATAATGTTTTCAGATTCATTATTTCATTCATTCCTCACAGCAATCAGTGTTGAAAGTAGGATTATTCAGGTTCTGTGACAACCAGCCCAAAACTCCTTTTACTAAATTGTACTGCCTGCCATTCTTTCTAGACAAAAAGAAAGATACTATTAGCTGTCATTTCCTCTCAGTGGCCTAGAAACATGAAGATTTTCTGGTATGATGGTAGAATGGCTTTGGAAATGCTCAAGAAAATTACATAATAAATGAGAACCACTAGAGGACAAAATGTGTGTGCATGTCGGGGGGGGATATGTAATGGTTAGGGACAAGTTTCGAACGGAGAAAAACAATTAGCACATTTATTTCAGATCAGCAAGTATGTATTGAGTGCCTTGTACTCACTACTCATGTACTGCTCACACTTCAATTATCAACTCCAATCATTGGTTTGACACTAGATTTTCTGTCTTTAGAAGAAACCATTTTTGCTTGCCTGCAGCTAATGATGTGTTTGAATTTTCAGACGTGTTAAAAGTTCATCTAGTGTTTCTGACATAGAGGTACCATGAGTCAGAATTGTCTTGTGGATACCTCTAAGCCAGTCAAAGGATTTTTAGCCAACAAATGCTAACTTTGTTGAAAAGAAGAATGTCAGAGTGAGAAAGCCTGGATTCAAGTCATGCATCTGTAGCCGAATAGTTGTATGGCTTGGGTCAAGTCCCTTAATCACTGTGTAGCTTAGTTTCTTTATATATCACATGAGGGAGGGTGGAGCCGAGCAATGCTTACACCCGACTGAATCATGTGGGGGAGCCTTGCAATAATGTCAACACACAGCTCCACTTCCAGAGATTAAGGTACAATTGGCCTGGGTCGAGCCCAGGCCTGAGTAGTTTGTATAAAGCCCCCAGATAAATCTAATGTGAGCCATTGGTTAGATGATCCAATTGGTAAGATTATGTGGTAATTATGGCATTATCCCCAGCTCACTGTGTGATCATTGATAGCAAACCAACTTATTAGGCATACCTACAAAATAAAGTGTTACAATGAGTTCAGACTTTGGCTGTGATAGTTATCAAATAAAGGGTACATTTTTAAAGAATTAGTGTACAGTAAAAATACACTTGCCTCAGACATTGTGCTAAACTTGATATAATTGTTTTTCCTAATTCAGAGCATTTCAGCTCTTACAATGTCCCAAGGCTGTCATTAAATCAGTTTTTGTTTCACAGACTGGACATATGGAAGGTACACGTAGGAAACTGGGATGAATCTGCCAGACATTGTGCTAAACTTGATATAATTGTTTTTCCTAATTCAGAGCATTTCAGCTCTTACAGTGTCCCAAGGCTGTCATTAAATCAGTTTTTGTTTCACAGACTAGACATATGGAAGGTACATGTAGGAAACTGGGATGAATCTGTACTTAGTCAATGGCATGATCTAGAATGGCATGTTTTAAAAGATTCTAAACAAAAATATCTCTTCCTTGTTGGGCCTAAATGTATGAAGAATGTATTGGTTGATTCTTTGATGTAACGTGTGTCTTTAGGCATATTTACCATGTGATTCCATGTATGTTAATTTGCTGATTTTCATGTTCTAAGAAGACATGCAGTTTATGGTTTGCATCCTAAAAGATGTGACTCCCCCACTGGGGATTTTAAAAAATTGCTTCTGAGAACATAATTTTTAAGCACCTCTTTTTGGTCCCTTTCCAGTCTCATTTGAGATTGCACATAATTAGCATCAGAGAAGCAAGTTAAATGTTTTTCTTTCTTGTGCTAGAATTTAAGAAATCATAGCTCATTTTGCTGAGTGTTAGTTACTGACTCTGCCATCTACTAGCAGCATGACCTGAAACAGATTACTTACTCCATGAGCCTCGATTTTAACATTTGTAAAGTGGGAATAACAATAATAATCACTGCATGCAGAACAGAATGAATAACAGTCTAGCACACTGTTCATAAGCAGTGGCTCCTACTCATCCATTAGTCTCTCCATCCATCCATCCATTCAAATACTTACAAAGTGCCTACTGTGTGTCTGACTCTGTGTTTCATATTGGGAGGACCAGAAACAAGGCAACTAGTTTCTAACCTTGTGGCCTTAATGATCTAAAGAATGATCAGAGCTCAGGGTAGGTGAGGCACCTGGTCTCCATTCTGAGTTTTTATTAAGGGTTTTTGTAAATCATTTCATTACAAATATATCTATAGAGTTAAACTTGTAGATAAAAATCTAGAAAACTTATGGAATGTTACAATGGCTTTGCATTTGAATTTCAAAAATGTCTTTGTACTAGTTAAGTGCTTTGGCTTATTTGGAAATTTTCAAGAAGTTATGCTTTCTAAACTGTTTTCTCCTCTATTTTTTCAAGTGAGTCACTTCACTTATTAGTGTGGAAAGTGAGATTTTATAGTAGACTGTCATGTTTTCTACATATTCTATGTCCAGAGAATACAAATTATCCTCTACTATCTACCAGGAGCTTTCTTTCTTCGAACAGCTATTAGTCTAGTCTGAATTATTATTATAACAACAGTAATTTCTAATGCTACTGAAGTGAGTGGGCTGTCTGCATTTTCATTATAACTTCTTTCAAACAATGAATCGTCAATTGAGCTATAAAAATACGCTCTGTTCAATGTTAAATCTTTGCATTGAAAGGATTCATTTCGGCAGCTTTTCCTTTTCTCTTTGTCTTCTTTTTTCTTTCCTCTTTCCTTGAAAGTTCTATAAAATTGTCTTCAAGTGAAATGAATATAAAATGGGAAATTATCCATTTAGGGTACATTTTCTAGTGCAGGTGGAAGGCACAGATTTTTATTGAGCGTAAGAATATACAGAACAATTATAATCATGTCATCCAACTGATGATGTTAAACCTGTTGCTTTTAAGTCTTTGTCACAGTATGTGATAATAAAGGCTTAATAACTACAGACAACATCTTTCATGCTATAAAAGATTGTTCATATTATAAACTTTATTTTCCCGGAAAAGGTACAGATTAAACTTATCAGGGAGGGAGAGAGGGCAAGAGAGAAACAGACAAATGTAAAATCAAGCCACGCCATCTATGGTTCCTATTGCAATAGAGTGCTTTTTATGTGTTTTCTTCTTAGAATAAAGCTTGTGAAACAGTGAGGGTCCTGTGTCTTATATCATGGGGTTTTATTTGCTCCATTGTCATTTATATCCATATGTTCCATAAGGAGAATTTTGTAAGCTAATTGGAACCAAAAGGCAATTATAAGCAGTAGAACTTTAATCAGTGCCAAAAATATATATGTATTTTTATCTACAATGAAAGTTAAATAACCTAGAAAATAGTTGTGATACTTCACACTTACGAATCATGCATCTACATGCTCTTTACTCAAAGGAGTGAAACTGTTTTTACACACACTTTTATTAATTCACAGAGATCTCCATAAAGAGATTAAATGGAAAATCATGTTACACTCATTTAGAACTTTTGTTTTAATGGGCCAAATTCATCACCTGTCTATAGGTTGGAAATCGCAAAATTAAAATTAGAGTCTCTTCCAGAATTCTGGTCTCCTACTTTAGTTCTGTATGTTAGACCAGCCTAACTTTGTTTTAGAAGAGTCATTTTATTTATTTTTTTGTAATACCTCTAAGTAAAACACCTTTTTAAAGGCAGTTTAGTTCTTTTTGGTAGAAAAATCAGGAAGCAAAACACTGCTTTATGTATAAGCTTTTGTATTTAAATTTTTGAAAACTTTTTGCCTCAAAGGTAGAGTCATGCAGGAGAGAATAAAAAGTCAGAAAATAAGTTGAGCTTAGAGAGAATGTGAGAGCTTCTCAGAAGGACGGAAGCATTCCGAGGCACACTGAGTCCAGAGGCAGAGAACCTGGTAGATGGGTGGATCTTGACTTGGCCAGGAGCAAGGAGGTGTTAAATTTCCCTTACATTCATCTTTGCTACCAAGACGCAATGGTGATGATGTGCAGTAAGTTGGCCTTTGTCTTAGTATATCTTGTGAAGAATTACTACTTTCCATGGAACTGCTTGTATTTGGCATTCAAGTAAACAATAGTTTGGGTGATTTTTTTTTAACATATGTATTTTCCTCATTTTAAGCTAAAAAAAAAATTGAAGGGTTCAATTGGGGGTAATCTTTTTCACAGGAGACATGTTTTCTTAAACTTTCAGCCATTGACGTGTATTTTACTTTTTGCCTGTGTTTTCCCTTCTACCCCCATTCTCTTCACTAAATCTGTCTTTACCATCAAGGCTCAATACTGGTGTCACCTTCTCTGGGGTCTTCTCTGAACCAGAAAGGCTTCTGTCGTAGCACTCGTCATGCTCCGGGTCTGTTCATTCTTCTCCATGCCTAGTTAGAGCACTCCGGAAAGATAAGAACCCTGGCTCTCATCTCTTTATCTCCGTGGCCTGGAACATAATAGGCGTTCCGTAAGTCTATTCAGAGATGCTATTTTCATAATAAGTTATTTACACGTTTTCAAATTCATTGTTTATCAACTCAAAGCATACTTTATGATGTTATTTGAAAAAAAACTAAAATATTCATTCATCCTACCAGATTTAAATTTGTATTTGTTCTCTTGGAATACTGGTAAAGCTATTCAGCATTGTGTTCTCAAATTCTTCATCTGTAAAATGGAATTTCATTACTTAAATGACTCACAGAGGTGTTGTGAGGATCACAGGATGTAAACTTGAAAGGAAATTGAAAAGGAGAAAAAGTGTATTTCTGCATAATGATTAATGATTCTGAAAGATAAGCTTCATTCTCCAGAAGTGGGAAAATCATTATCTGGTGTTGTTGTTGTTTTTTTAATTTCATCTTCCCCATATTTTATGTAAAGAGTCCCACTGACATATATGGACTCATAGGAGACCACTCTGCCTTCCCAATTCCTGTACCCAATTCTTGAAATTTCTTTTATCAGAGATTAAACTTTCTGCTCCATAATTAGACATAAAACTACAAACGATAAATTCTGAAGGGAATGGTTGATTTAAATAAACATCAGGGTAAAAATCACGAGCTCTTTCCTCAGAGCAGGTTTGGATGAGGAAGACCTAGGATACCTGAAGCAGAGTGAAGGACACGCAGGAAGGAAGCGGAGAGACAGGTTTGCCTAACTGTGAAAACTAACTTTGCCCAGGGAGTGTGAGTGAGAATTTAAGTGATCTGTGCAATCACACGTCATCTGACCCCGAAGTCCTCTGAGGGCCGGAGAAGAGAGGTGCAGCAGAACGGCATTAGTAGATCTTTCCTCCCAGCACCTCTGCCTGTGACTTTACAAGTCAGTCACTTCAAAACATTCTTTTTCTTTGCTCTAGATTAAGAGGAGACTTTTCTAATCCTTTCTACACCACACAGGAATATTAGCTCCGATAGAATTTTCTAAAACTATGTATTTTTTCTTCCTGATCTAAAAGGTAAGTGTCAGGTTGCATCATAGTCACAGATTAAAAAAAGAATCAAATCTCCTTGGTTAAGAAAACTGATTTCTGACACCAAAAGACTCAATTCTTTGGCATTATAAACCAGAGAGTCAACATCTCAGGAAACCAAGTGTTCCCCAGTTCAGCTTCCTACTCCAAGGTTATTTATTTCTTTATGAAGCCCCAAACTTGGTATTTATCATGGCAAAGATACCTTTTTTTTTTTGTCTTTTTTCGTGTCCGGCAACGGATCGCAACCCTCAGTGTCGCGCCCGTACCGGACCAGGACCGGCAACGGGGTCGCAACCCTCAGTGCTGCGCCCACACCTCGCTCAGCCAGTGAGCGGGAACCGGTCTGTATGTGGGATCCGAACCCTCGCGCCCCCAAAGATACCTTTTCAGGTAGTGTTGGAGCACAGTTTCAAGGTGTTCCTCAGTCCACCTTGGCTCCTCTGAAATGCCTCTCACCACTTGCTGATGTATTAGCCAGTCCCTCGCATAAAATCAGGAGAAGCCATGGCAGAATTCAGACTGTGTGAGGGGGAGATAAAGAGCTATGTGAAAAGTGTGGATGGAGGCTTAGTTGGTATTAGTATATCCTGTAATCATGACACCTTTATTTTGATAGGTGCTTACCTTGAAAAATTGAGTATTTTGACCCCGAGATTATCAGGGTCCCTAATTAATAGAAAGGAGAAAAAGGCAGCACATGACTCTAATAGAACAAGGGAGGCCCTGGGAAAGATGATTACAGAAGATAATAGACATTAGTAAAGGCCTATGAGAAACATTTTCCCTGGGAGACTGCCAGCTGGCTTTGATTGAATAGATCATAAACCGAGTTTGCAGGAATGCTTCCAAGTGTACAGACTGTATTATTAGAATTGGCAAATCTCCTGACAAAGTGGGTGAGGTCCTAGTTGTTAACTCTCAAGGTGGGCATTTTTGGTTAACAGTTTTTTACTTGTTTTTCCAGTGTCAGTACAGGGCAAAGTGTAGGTGTAATATACTTACGTGAGGACACTACCATACAAGGAGAAAGTTCTGAGAAATTCTATTGTGGTCCTTTTTCTTTCATTATTTCATTATCACATAAGCCATAATTACTAAAAGTTTGTGTCAATCACAGAATACTTTCAGTGGGCTATCAGTCTGGAGTTGCATCTGACGTAGCTATTGATTTGATACTACAAGTGGTTTCAGTAGAGCTTGCCCTTTAGAATTTGGACCAAATTTTTCAAATTATAATATATATTGAATTTTAATTATTCATAGTAATTTGAATTCCTGAAGAATGAATGAATGAATAAATGTAATTCCTAACAAGTCAACTTTATTCACTTGGGGAAAATAAGTGACTTCACACTGAATTAAAATGAATGTCATTAAAGAGCTGAAATGTCCTTCTCTTCTGTAAATAAATGCTATCAGGACTGAATTACTGACACATCAATCATATCCGTAATTAAGAATTTGTATATCAAATTTTTTTTGGCCTACAGCTACTGACTGGATAACTATAGGAACCAGGAAAAAGTACATATGAAAACAAAGAACTTTGGTGATAGCAGAGACCTTAGAAATCCTTGGGTCAAACTCTCTTATTTCATATATGAGGGTATTGAAGCCAAGAGAGGTTAAATGACTTACTTAAGATCAGAAGGCCGAAAAAAGAACACCAGGTTCCCACTCCCTAATCATATTGTTATTACCTCATTGGGTTTTTCTGATCTTAAAATTTCATAAAAATTTAAGATAATAACCAAAGCAAAAGCTAAGTAAGGGAGTGACGTTATCTGAATGAGATCTTTGAAGACAGAGGCCCTATCTATTCACTTTTAATCCCCGAGTACCTAGGACAGTGCCTTGTACATATTAGGAAATCAGTAAACTTTTCATTAAAATATTAATTCTGTTCTTAGTAGAGAAGTAACATTTCTTAAAAATTCCTAATGCTGCCATGAACATTTAATATGTGTAGTGCTGTTATTCAGAATATTTTCCTTATGATTACTTGTGATTAAAATCACCAAGGATAGAGAAATATTTATTTGTTGTCTGCCAGGAGTAGAAAAACAAATTTCTTCGGAACTTTGTTAAGCCTGGGTTATTTTGGGAGTTACATGGCTTCTTCCCAGCTAGGATTTTTTTCCAAGATGTGGTAGAACTTTGTTCTTTCCAGATTTTGAATTGAGTAACCACTTGGGATTTGGCTTACCTTCATGCAGACTGGCTGTTTGCTGACTTCTTTTTCTATCATCAAAGATATTGTCTTGTTTACTTCACCAGAAAAACAGTCATAAGATTATGATTCAGGATTGTATTATGTATCTCTCTCCCAGTGAGACTTTGAAGAAAAAGCCTGAAGACACCCGTAATCACAGAATTCCCATTCTTGCTGAGAAATACAGGGACCTCATTGAATATGTTTTTTGAATAACATGAAAAATATTCTGCAAAGTCTCATTTCACTGTTATGTTCATCTCATATCTAATAAGTGTAGAAATACAACTTAGGGCTTTTTAGTGGTGTTTTCTCTCAGTGTACATTTCACAACTTTTTTTTTTTTTAGGGTTTTTGACACTTTCATCTGCCAAAATTACAGAGATGTAGTAAACACAGTTTTTGTGTGTACTGGAAAAACCGTCAAATATAATTGAGGCCTTTGTTATATATTTTGATGACTTGATGCAGTTAACTAATTATGATTGTGTTTTTCTAATAAAGCAAATAAGACAATACCTTTGATGATAAGCAAAAAATTCAGCCAGCAGAAAACCAATCTGCATGTAGGTAAGCCAAATCCCAAGTAATTACTCAATTCAAAATCTGGAAAGAAGAGAAAGTTTATGCTACATCTTGGAAAATGTCCTACTTGAAAAGAAGCCATTTAAACCCCCCAAGTAATCCAGGCTTAACAAAGGCTTGAAGAAATTTGTTTTTCTAATACAAATTGAATATAAATTTAATTTCAAAGATCCTAGACTAAGGTACAAGTTTTTTAAAGTTATTCAGAATTCTAAGCCTATGACAGCCTCATAACTACAAGTCAACTATACTAGGAATATTAATTTCATGCGGTCGTTTGAAAAACCTCATGAGCATCTTTTACTATTTATACATTAGATAAAAGTTAAAGATTCTGTCCTCTTTTGACTAAGAAATAATACAAGTGCATGGCTTGTGGTTTTGTTCTTTTTTGTGTGTGCGTGAATATTTTGAAATTCTTTATAGTGACTATTCAGTATAAGCATATGCAATTATGGTTGGCAAATTTTCAAGGTGTTCACTGGTGGGAAAATGTATATCTTACTCATCATATAGGAGGCAATTAACAATGACAGAATATGTGTACTTGTAAGAAAGCATTTGAGTAAAGAAATGGACTATCAAATATAATATTTCCTGTTCAGGCAAAAGTGATATGAGTCTATAATACTTGTGGTATAGCAAGTTTGCCTAAATATAAGGAGAGTAGTGGGATTATACACAGAATTAGGCATTACTATTTTAATAACCCATGAATAGGCTGATTAAAAATGGAAATGTAGAAATAAAAGAATTGATTAAAAATAACCAAAAAGCAATATTGCAGATCAAATAGAAAATAAATACTTAGCATTTACAACGTGTCTTTACACATGTTAATTCTTTGATCCATGTAACAACCTGGTGAGACATATGTGGCAGAGTTTGTCATAATCCTCGTTTTACCACTGAGACTTGCCTAGGGCTGTACAGCTTTTTATAGCAGAGCTAGGAATAGAACAAGCTCTTCTGAGGCCATGTCCCTGTGACACCAACACCCTTGCTGTGTTTTCCAAAAACCAGGCCCAATGTATGTCTAACTGATGACGATGCTTACAGTATAGCTGCAGCTATGATCACAAATCACTCCTTGCCAAAGGCCAGTTTCAGACTGGGTCTTTTCTTGATCATTCCCCCTTTTATAGTCCTTTTATTCCATGGCATGTCCTCGTAAAACTTGTCAGAATAAATCCAAAAATAGCACTTGCTTTTATCTGTCTGTGTATGTATCAATCCATCCATCCACCCATCTATTCATCTACACGTCTAATTTATGAACTAATTTGTATGTATATTCACCCATAGTTCTATAATTCATGGCCACGCTGTATGTCTTCTTCAACCACACATTCACACTGTGTATTTCTGACAGTGGGAAACTGACTGGACAGGGTGACAGTTGCTCTAGCCATTACCCATGTGTGATAAATTGCTTAGTAATCTCCACAGCACCATCGTGCATATGTTGAGAGTATTTAGGGCATTGTAACTTGGAAGAATTTCCAATCTTTCATAAATAACCATTAATCTGTCCCTTTTACATTCGGCTTTCCACATCTGTTTCAAATTGCTCAGTGCTATTGCAGGAGTGCATTAAAGCTCCAATCCAGGTAGTATTAAGGGGATAAATGAACCTCAGGGAAGAGTCACTGTATTTTTCTTAAAGCAGTTCTTCCTCCTCTTTACAAAGTTAGGAGCCAAGCAGTTTACGATTAAGATTTTTGGAAGACATCCTCTGTCATTTTAAGCCATCCCTACCCATGGGTTTAAAACTGCAGTTGTAGCTCTGACATGCCAGCATACACTAATGATTTTCTCCATATAGGTAGATTGTAAATACAGTTCTACTGGCAAATATAAAGTAGCCTTAATTTAGTATGCTTCACTGTGGATTTGAATGGAAGAAAAATGAGGAATAGTTAAAACCTAAGGTCAGTTAGAAATACGTAAGTGCCTGAATATGCATTTATATTCGTGATGTTCAGGAATTTCAGAGAAAGTTGTCAGTTGTTTTAGTTTGGTACTTTTTTATGAGAAGCAATTTGCTTTTCCACAAAAAAGGCATTGTTATCTTATGAATTATTATTTTCATAAAGTATCATTTAGTATTGTTTTGCTTTGTGTCTGCTCTAATTTTTGAATGAAAATTTTAAAGGTGCATCTTTTCTCACCATATACAACCCATAGCCTATTTTCTCAGGTATTTTCTAGAGGAAGTATTTTCATAAGAATGACCCAACCTGTACTGTTAGATTTACAAAATCTAACACATAATACAGAGATGCCCTACAGAATAAATGCATATAAAGATAGCACCGTAGGTGTATCAGACAACACATAAGTATGAAAGAGGGATGTTTGCAAGTTGACCTTGAAGATGTTAAGGGACTCACAGAATATCAGACAGGAGGATAACTAAAAGATGATTCCTTATCTCTGGCATTTATAATAGGCATAAAAGGGATGACAAGCTGATTATCTGACTCAGAATAAAATCCCCACAGAGGAATGTAAAGAAAAAGAAAATTTAGTTACATGTCTCTCATCAAGGTTAGTACAAATCTCATAGATCATCACATAAAGTGCACTAAATCACTGGCTTTGAAGCTGTTTTATTTCAGAGTTACAGTCTGCAACTCCATCTATGCATAGGGGATTGACAGCTGTTCCATCCATTACTGTTAATGAATTACCAACATACAACCTGCACACATCCACCAAGACACCAAAGACACCCCTCCTACACACTACTTTGTTTTGAATCCTCCAAATGTTGTAGGATGGCTATTTCCTTAATAAGCGGAAATTACTGAATACATCACTTATTATTTCCTATGACTAAAACTGGCATCTCATAGGAATTAGTGAGGAATCGTAACTTTATTCATCCATTAAGATAAGTTAAATTATCTCTCACCTCTTTGTCATCTAAGGAATACCTATGACTATTAAAGAAGCATAATCTGCACTGCTAGGACATTTAATTAATGTAAAAGCAGTTCAGAATGTCCTTAGTGGCCAGCTTAAATTATCCCCCTCCTGAAAGACTTTGATAGTGTCCTTGAAGTGAGGTGAGAAAGAACAAAATGGTTTTTGATACTATGACAGTGTGTGTTGGTTTGCCCAGAGCAGTTCCACTATATATTTTTTGTCCTGGCATAGTTATTAATTACTACCCCCTTACTCCATAAGATTCTGCTTTGAATGGAAAATTATATGTCCACCCAACTTTAGGGCATTTCTTATATAACCATGGTCCCTTCCTGTACCATCTAGGATGATTTCTGTTCCCATTCATGACTTTTGCATGGAACACTTTGTTCTACAAAGGAAGAAAGAGAAAAAACCTGCCAGTCCGTACACCTTCATGAATTATAAAATGCATTGCACTTTCTTCTATCTTTCATTCATGTGTCCTCATCTCCCTTCTCTCTGTTTCATGACATTGCACTCCCCAACACACAGTCCTTATACAAAGTGTCAGGAACAGTTCAAGGAATATAACACAAAGGATATATGAATATTTTTATGTAAAAACAGGCAGCTTAATGGTTCTCAGTGTTTGCCTTTGTAAAAACAAAGTGTAATATATTTTATTCTTTTTAATGAAGGGAAATTTAGGGTCATACCCTAAATTGACATGGGCTTATCGAGTTGATAGATACTCCATTTACAAACATTTTTAAATTCCTACCATGCATCAGACCTCGGACATACAAAAATGTCCGAGACGTTGTCCTTGATCTCAGAGAACTCACGGTCTAGTAATGGAGAAGATCGTGCAGAACAATAATTACACATGCTACTAAAGTCTGTACTTCGCAAGTGTTACTACTGTATATGCTGCTGTAAGTGCACGAAGGTGCAGTAGGAGAACAGGCATGGAATTAAATCTGGATCTGCAGTTTGGGGAAGGTTTCATAGAAGACATGACGGAGGAGGCGATGTGTGAACTGAGTTTTGGAGGACGAACAGAGTGCAGGTATCAATCAATATGAGAGGCCCTGTGTCAATTTTGTTTAAAGGCAGAAGGTACTATTACATTGGCCGACACGCACAGTCACACAAATATCAGTGCTTCTCCCAAACTCTCCATTCTGTAGATAAAGACCTTTGTTGTTATTCTGATAAAGAATGGGGATTGACAGTTCATTGTTCTTATAATAGCCATAATTTTCTAACTTGTTGATATACCGTCAGTTCAGAAAGACCATTCTAAAGCTCTCTTAGACCTTTCCTCTGCAAAATAGACTGATTTCCTTGAGCGCACTCTCAGAGGTCTTATTTCTGTTTTTTAAAAAATCACTCTCATTCTTAGCTCAGTCAGTGTATGGATCCCACCCACATACCCTCGTGTTTTGCACTCAGGTAGCACTGCAGTACATTTATAAATGAAGGTCTGTCTAGTGGTGTAGTCCCCAAATACCATACGTTTTTACTTGTCTCTCAGTGTCATACTTAAAATAAAGCACCATACAGCACTCAGCAAATACCACTGAGTGAAAGAAACACTGCACCCCTGCCTTATAGTTACTGTTCTGCCTTTGCTCCCTAGTCTCTGATTCTCCTCCTTCCTGGAGGTTTGTTCCTTCCTTCCAGTTACACTAATTTCTGTAAGTTCTGTCTTCCATTTTCTTTGCTCTACATTTTCCTCCTTGACAGTCTTGCTCCTATGATTTTAAGTTTATTTATAAGATTGTCATATAAGTCCATGTGATCTGTGTGAGTGGATTATATAATCAGCTCCCACCCTGCTTCTCAGCAGTTCTCCCAGTCATTAACTCCCACAGTCTTTTCTTCCCATATCTAATCCTCAGGCAAATCTGGTAGACTCCCGTTAAATTCTCTCTCCAGCCCTGTTTCACCTCCAGCTCCTCTCCCCATACCATGGTACCAGTTTCCTAATCATAGTCTCGTCACGCCCATCTATAAGCCATCCTCCACGTTGATGCTATTTTAATTATTCTAAAATATGCAATACCTGTAGTGAAATCCCATCACCAGTGATAAAATTCAAGTATTATAAACTGATTCCTTGCTACCTGTTAGCTTTACTTTCCACTGTCTTCCATTCTGAATCTTATGCTTATGTTTGTACAGAGAGACCGTGCAGAACTCCAAAGTTAGAACATCTGAGTGTGAAGTCTGGCTCTGTCACTTGTTAGCTCTGTGTTCATGGGCAAATAATTTACCTTCTCTGTGTCTCATTTTCCTCATATATAAAATGGGGTAATTAGACCTAACCCAAAAGATCATTGTAGGGATTACATAAAACCAGGCAGTGTCTAACATACAGTAGGGGTTCAATAAATGTTAGCCACTATTAGTCTCCATTTGAAGATAACTATTTGTATTTCCTATGCACATCCTGTAATTTTCTGCCCCTGTGCCTTTCTCATGCTGTATTTTGTTTCCAGAATGTTCTCCTCCACTTCCCCCTCCATTCGTTTAAACCCTACAAACTTTACATTCATGTGCCACCTGTGCCATGTCGCTTTCAGTCAAACCCCTGAAATAGTCCATCTGTCCTTTTAATTTCCATAGCTCTTCCTCTGTTCCTCTCTAACAGTATTTAGCCCTTTCTACCTTGTATTATATTTTTATATGTGTGTATGTATGTGTGTGTGTGTTTTCTCCACTGTAAAAAATAGGGGAAACCAGAAACTATTTTATGATTTTTTACCTTTTCCTCAGTGCGTAACCAAATTAGTATTAGAGAATGAACAGTTCTCCACTTACTTTTTCCCTGATAATCAAGTGCATTGCTGTGAATGAATCTTGACAAAACTAAGATCTTCTCTTTGCCAGGTTATTTAATTGATCTCCTTCTCCTAACCACCCCCTTCTTCCCCTCTGTTCTCCTCTTCTTTCCCATGTCCTGAGCCATAGTAAGTTAATGCTCATCACTTCATACATGTAAATAATTCTGAGGATCCTAAATAGCAACACTGTGTAAGCGAATTATGGGATTTATCATTGGTGGTAAATTTGTTATCAACACTGGCTTTTTTTTTTTTTTCTAACATAGGGTAGAAATTTAGCATCTGGAGAGGTTGGATTTTTTCCAAGTGATGCTGTCAAGCCTTGCCCATGTGTAAGTATTACTATTTTATTTCTTTCTTGTTTTGTTTTGTTTTTGATGCTGTGATTAATTGTGCAAGAATGTACAAAAGATACTGGCAAGGTCCTTCATTAGTTTTTTTAATATTTTCTGGTTGGATCATTTTATTTCCAACATCAGTATGGTTCTGTTGTCAGAAAATATGTTTAAATGTTAAGGAAATATATGCAAGAGGTGAATTTAACTTAGAATTTACAAAATTAAGTTACCTAAAAGGTTTTAGAAGAAATAAACCCATTAGATGCATTGTACAAGTTTCCTTTTTCCCACTGAGTGAGAATGGTAGGTCCAATCTATTCCCAGTCACTTGGGTTATACAGAGATATTACACTTCCACTGATGTCTTTGAAAGCATACGAGAAATTGAAAAGTACACAAATTCTTCTATCAAATATCTAAATATATTTTCTATGCTTTAGTATGTCATTAGTGTTTATTTAATGTCATAATAAAGTTTTCTGAAAGCATCAAACACAGATTAAAGGAGAATGAATATTTACTCAAATAATATTATAGGTGAATATATCATAAAATGCACTGTCTGATGCTTTATGATATTGATAAATTTCTGTTTAAGGTGACACAATTTCACCATCATAGTTTGGTGTTTAAGGTGGATTTTTCCACAAAATTTTCTAAGTTATTGACTCAAAAGTAAATGAAATTCCTTTAGTAATATGATGGAGATGATTGCTTGGGGGAAAAAACAAAAAAGCTCTCCTTAACCTCGCTTGCTATATTTCAGTAGTTCCTGGATTTGTAACTTGACTTTTTAAAATAGTATAAATGTGAATATCTGCCATCCTTGATTTCAGAATGTAGTCCACAGGATAATTTACTACACTCATTCAAGCTTAATTAATTTAAAAAACAAGTAGAATAAAAAAGCATTTGCTATTCTGTTGGTTCTGGGATCTAATGTCACATATTTTTTCTTAGATTATAATTTTGAAAGATCATTGAAATGTGATATGACTCTAATTAGATAAGCAAAAATGGCTGTTTAGCTGATTATCTGTCATTCATATGAACAAGATTCAGCCTTCTTTTCTGTAAAGCAGTAATATTTAAATATAGGCAGGTGGCAGGAGATTATACATTCTAATATTAAGATGTTTGGGAACCTAAAGGAATCAAATCAAGAATATTAAGTGTTTTATATACCAAGTACTGTTTTCTGTTTATGGCCTCTTGAATATGGCATAAAATGAACATTTAAAATTTTATTTAAGGGATTGGATTGTCTGGTATGAAATAGGTGTTAAATATATTATTATTGAATGAATGAACAAAGGAGTTAAAAAACAAATGCAAGTTTCTAGGTATAAATAGAAAATCAGTGCTGGTAGATACTAATTAAATAAGCTTATAGAATCATATTGAAGGATATTTATCACCCAAAAAATGACTAGGAGAAATACGTTCAGAAATTTTAAGATGATAAAGAGTTGTAGAATAATGCATAATTATGGGTAAGACTACCAAGTAAATAAATGTCTATTAAAATTGTACTGCTTGCTTAATGAAATTATAGGTTTATTTGTTGATTGTAAGACAAGTTAGGTTCAGGTAAGTACAAAGAGGAGAGACTGAAGGAGGGGATAAGGCTAAGGGAGCTTGGAAAATAGTATTGCTGTGGCCCTGGGATATATTGTTTATCAGAGTCCATGAGTAGTGCTGGGTGTTCCATTCTTAGCTTAAAAATTATTCTCCTGCATATGCTGTGCCTGTCTCCTCAGCAGTTCTGAGGTATACAGGTAGGAACCTAGAACTGAGGGAAAGACAGGAAGCACATAAATAAAATAACTTAATTTCTGGCAATATGATTGCTAGAGACAAATCTCTGTGCATCCTGGAGTCCTCAGTGAGTGAACTAGGGAAAAACCCATCCCACAGCAGAAGATATGCCTGTTTTGGTTTTGGCTCTGGGTTGGGTAAAAGAAACAAAGAAAGCAACCTTCCCTGAGACTTCCTAACCTTCAATCAAGAAACCACCCAAATGTAAGGCTGGAATTCGTGCCAGCTCTGTAACCTAAATAATTCTAAGCTAGTAATGTTGTTTAAAATGATTATACATTGATTGTTCCCCTGATGAAAGTACAAATTCTCTCTAGGTTGGTGTCTCTTTGTGCATAGTCCTCAAAGGATTTCTACAGATAAAATCCCAGGGAATATAAATTTACAAATTTAAATCATTAAATTCATGAGGAAACAAATCACCTTGAGCCTTTTTATTGTCAGCAAAAACAATAAAATGTAAAATTAGACCCCCAAAAGTCAGCAGATATTGGAATCATCAGATACTAAATTCAAAATTTTATATTTAATATGATTGCAGAAATAAAGGGAATAAAAATCTAAAAGAAGAACAAGACACTATCCAATTGTCTGGGCATATTTCAAAAAGACTCAGATATAGTAACTGGAATGAAAGCCTTAATGGATACATTACGTGGCATATCAGATACAGTTGTGTAGAAGATTGGAGGAGATATCTGAAGAAATTTCTCAGAGAACATTTCAGAGAGATAAAGAAATGGAAAATATAACAGAAATGAAGTGATAACATTCAAGTGCATATTATAGAAAGAAAGAATAGAGATAATGGTAGAGAAGCACTATTCAAAGAAATAATGGCTGAAAACTTTCCAGAACCTATGATAAAACTAATCTTAAGAGTCAAAAGAGTATATTAAAATTAGTCAACATCTAGGCACACTTTAATGAAACTGTAGGACGTTAAAGACAAAATATTAAAACTAACCTAAAAAATATAAGGGAAAAGCCAGATTATAAACCTATAAAGGATTGATGGTTAGACCCACAGCTAACAGCAGCAGTGATGGAAGCAACAAGAGTTTCCATGCCTGCTAATTGTCACCTATCTCCTATTGGACCAGTCCTCCTACAGATAACAACTATCAGCTGTGGACAAAATATAAAAATAAATGAAACAACTGTATGGAGACACTGGCTAAGAGAAGAGTTGACACTTGGAAATGGTGATGATGTTAGATGAGCTTTTTGATTTTATGGCTAGCTTAAAGGCAGTCACTTAGTTGTACCATTCAGAGTGGCTGAAATTCAGATAGAAGCCTTATGGCATGAAGAACTGGCATATGGAGTTTAAAGCAACCACAGCAGCTAGAAAGGGAGGTAGGAAATCTTAGAAAGGAAAGAATCAAATTCTGTGTGTAAATTCTGCGTAAGTCTGTGGTTGGGTGGTGCAGACTCCAAGCAGATCAGCTAAGCTAAAAGAACTAAACTGAGAATTCAACTGCTTCTCTAACCACAGGAGATACAGACTTTGCAGTGGGAGTTCAACCAAGTTAACTGCTTGCTTTAAGAAGAACCACACTCTTTGTAGGAACATAACAGAATCCAGAGTGTCTACAGTATATCGTTCAGAAAGGCAGAAAATGGCAGAAAATGGAAAAATAGTAACCATATGCTCAAAGATGATAGAGTACCCAGAAGGAAATTATCTATAGTTTTGAATAAGGAGCATCTGTACACACAAGGGCCCAAATTACACAGAAGAGAAGTGGGGAGGGCTCATGGCAGACAGAAAAGGTTAGAACCCCACCCTGGTATGGAAATCATAGCTAAGAAGGTAGTCCTGAATCTTCTCATGTCAGAATACACCCACTAAGAGAGAAGAAGCACCGACAGGACATTTCAGGATGGAACAGCTTCAGTTATCTGTTCTGCTTTAGAGTTTCATGTCACCTTTCACATTTTTGGATCTTTAGCCTTTTTACCAGCTATGGGAGTTCACAGCCAAAATATGTTGAAGTTCTTTTCTCTCCTCCTTCCTATCTCCATGGTTTTTTCCCTCCATGGAGAGAAATATTGGTTTAGGAATAAGCATATATTACACATTGAAAGAATACAGAGAGGGAAGGAGAAAATATTTTTCCCATCAGATTTCAGAAGTCACATATCTTATCATCAAAAGAGAAATTGTTAAAGATCAGTTTCTATTTGTGAAAACAAAATGATATAAGAAAATATTTGCAACATTAGGATGGGTATAATTTACCTTCAATATTAATTGCAGTTTATCAGGATTTTACAAAGTGGTGGTATTAAAAATATGATTCATAAGATAAAAATATTTAAATATTACTAATGGTAGGAATGGGTCCAGGAGCACTAATGATATGCCAAATACTCTTCTTATAAGTGCATTATAAAGGATAATAATTTCATCTTGCTGGCGGTATCCCCAACACCTACTGCAGTGCTCAGAGAACAACATTAGTACATATTTTTTGAAAGAGTGAGTAAAACCTCATGAACTAGCTATTCCTTTTATCTCCACATCAAAGATCAGGAAACTGAGGCCTAAAAAGATTAAATAACTTCTCTGAGGTCAAATGGCTCCTAAGTGCAGGAACAGAAATTTGAATCCAAGCTGTCTTAAGATATTATGTTTTTTTTTTGTCTTTTTTACTGACCAGCAACGGGATCACAACCCTAGGTGTTGCGTCCGCACCTCGCTCAGCCAGTGAGCGGGAACCGGTCTGTATGTGGGATCCGAACCCTTGGCGGGAGCGCCGCTGCACTCCCAAGTGGCGCACTGTAGCAGTGCGCCACCGGGCCGGCCCCATGGTAGGAATGTTCTGATCAGAAAGATAATATTTTGATATACAACTCTTAAACTGGAAGGGGAAAATAGTAACAGACCTTTATCAATACTGGCATAGCTAGAGACATTTGCATACACCAGATTTCTGAAATATTATAGTTTTTAATGTGACAAATGAGGGTAACAGTATTTTTAATCACCCAAAATAAAACAGGCCTAGGAATACCATAGAATGTATGTATCAAAGACTTGATGTTTCATGAAAATTTTCTGAACACAAGACAAACTATCTGTATGCCCAGTCTTTTTGCAGGAATTAATAAACTGTGTTCCCCTTCCTATTATAAGTATTTTATGTTATTTTGTGAATATTAGTATACCTTTTTTTGGCTTTCTTCATTTTCTAGTCGCCATCAGCAGCTAAAAGAAGTTTTCTTTCTTTATTTGCCTAGAAAATGCAATATTTTTCTCTTGTGCACAGCTCTATATGAGAAAAGGGAAAAATGAATATTTTCCATAACTTTTTCCTGAATAAAACATTTTCCTGCTGGTAGATTTCAAAATCAGAGTTCAGAATTTGTGTTAGAAAATATGAGTTTACAATCACTGTATATTTATTTTGCATGTTTTCCCGTTATCTTGGGAAATTGAAGTGCTATTTTGGTTTTCTTAATAATGTTTTTATTTTAATTTTCTGTGATAGGATTAAATTGCTTTGATAACAAATATTGAAAGTATCTAATTCATATTTTCCTGCTATCTCTCCCCCTGGAAGTACAGTGGCAGAAAAATGAATGAAAGAATGAATGAAAGTGAAATGAATTATTTTCTACTTATCTGACATATACTATGATTCACTCTGTATAAAATTGCCAATGGATAGTTTCAGGACTGTGCTACTTAGGGTTTTATAGAGCTGAGTCAGCTGAACTGAATTAGTGATTGATTTCTAAAAGCTTCCCTTAAGTAAACTTAATCTATTTTGCCTTTTTATATTCTAGGTCCCTAAACCAGTAGATTATTCTTGCCAGCCCTGGTAAGTATTAAAAATGTTTATGTGGCTAAGTTGAAATACCATACCCTTAGCTCCAGGATGCGTTAAACGTGGGGCTAGTAAACCATGTTCCACTTCCATTTGTCCTGGCTAAAGGTGCTTTCAGATGTAACAAAACACCGTAATGAATTCATATATTGCTAGCCTTTCCATATCTTTATCAGAGAGCACTGTGTGTGTGTGTGTGTGTATGTATTCATGTATGAACACACTTGACTGTAAATTAAAAGTTTATAACAGCCACAGAAAGGAATGGGACATTGGCAAATGTGTATCTTATATTTTAGAAAGTAGATATCATGAAGCCAAGAGAAAAAATAAATAGGATTCAATGATCTGAAACTAAAACTTAGCTCAAAAAGGACAGTAGATTCTAAAAATACAATTTACAACATGTGATATGGGAGTTTGGGGTCTAGAAGGAACACACTTACTGCTTGGAGGCACACAGGGTCATTAACAGACCCAAGGAAGTTAAGTGGACAGTGATTATTATTTTCCAATATCTTCAACTGTAAAAAATATATTAGGAATCCAGAATAGTTAACGATCATCATATCATAACAACTTATATACTGAGTCCTTACTGTGTGCTTGGTACTTTACACATCTTATTTCATTTTGTTTTTTCAACATTTGTCTAAGGGAGTTTTTTTTTTTTTTTTTTATGGGTGAAGAGACAAAGGTTAAGGCCATGCGACTAGTAAGTTGTAGAGCCAGGAGTCCAAGTTATGCCATCTGTACCTTGCTATTTGGGCCCTTAAAATATAAAACATGGGCATGGTACTCAGTTATATTTGTTTCCCTGAACTTTGTGTTTGACTCCTTTTAAAGTGACTGAATCAATTTTTATTTTCTTGATATTGAAGTATATGCATACAAATGAGAGATCAGGATACTTTTATAAGTGAGATATTCTGAGAGTATGTAGTACTACTTTGGTTTGCAAGTGCAGATACCACCTGAGTGGTCTGATATTTTTTTTACATATTCTGATTATTTTCTATTCTATAACCAAAGTGTGGACAATGCCAGGTTACTTTTCAGTGTGTAGGAATCCATTGCCCAGGGTGGTGTGCTTCTCCTGCTCAGACCCTCTTGCTGTCCCTCCACAGTCAGTCACTTCTGCCTTCTGTCATCATTACCTGTCCTCTCTGATGTCCCTCTCTGGGCCTCTGCACTGAGCTTGCTGAAGAAATTATAGCAGGTTTGTGATAAAACTGGGAATCTTTGCATTATTTTTACCTGGTTTAAGACAAATTTGAGGTTTTATTTTCTGTGGAATTTAAAACTATAATGCTGCCAGGAATTAAATTTGGGGATAGACAATCATACTGGAAAACATTAGAAACTGGTAGGAATCATGAAAGTACAATGATCAGGTTCTTTCCTTCTCTTTTCTTTTACCATTTTTCATGTAACTAGTCATTATAGTTGCAGGGGTGATGATTTTAGAAATAAGTAATAGTGCCACAAACTACATAGGTTTTATGAAATAAACCAGTCAGCTACCTGGAAATCATTCAGGGCACAAGAGTGTAGCTTTTGTACCCTTTGTTTTAAAATGCATCCTTGCCAATGTGTAAATTTCTATTGGAAATATGAACAGTTAGAATAGTATTATTCCTAAAGATAAAAAAAAATCAAGATGTTCAGACAAAGAAAGAGCTTAGGAAAGAGGAAGAAATAAAGGTATTTTATTTTAGAATTTTAAAATTACTTTTTTTTTCTTAAGCAACCTGGACAATTTATTCAAACTAAGTAGGCAGTTTCATGCGAAATGTCTTCTGCTAGGGAACAAAATGACCAACTGCACCAGAAAATGGAATCTTCAATTTTAGAACTACTAAACCCTTTAGAGAAAATTACTCTGAATGATGGCATGGTTGTTCTCAAGTTACTGAGAAGTTAAATATCACCAACTATATTATCTGTTCATTATTTCCACATTTAAAAGTAAGATGTTCCCATAGAGTAAATTTTGTCTCTTACTTAGGCTGTTAAATAAAATAGAAAATCAAGACGATAATTTTTAATAATCTATGTTTGGGAGTGTCAAAAGGTAGGGATAAGGTATGGGACAGAAAACTGGGGAAATGTCTAAAAATCTGCATGTAGAACAGGAGATAAATGCCTAGTTTTCTACCCCACCCTCCTAGTAGTTGGTCAACTTTCCTTCTCCTAGTCTGGTAGGGGACACTGGAGTTAGAAGGTATATTATGTAAAAAAATTGAACCATATGGGGCCTATACTTGGTTGGTCAACTTTCCTTCTCCTAGTCTGGTAGGGGACACTGGAGTTAGAAGGTATATTATGTTAAAAAAAATGAACCATATGGGGTCTATACTTAGAAAGACCAGGGCTAGCAGAGGTTGGGGAGATGCCATACTAACAACAGAGGGGTTAAGTTAAGGAAAGTCTCTATACCGAGTGATGATCCCCAGTTCCTTTGGATAGCCCAGTTCCAGAACTGTGGCAGTTGAGTCACACATATACCACCCTGTCCTTGTATCCAGACAGGAATTTTGAAGATTTTTCTCTAAAGAAACTGAATGGACTTGGAGCAAAAATTCCCAAATCCTAATGTTTGGGTGTTACCCAGCCCAGTTATCAGGTTCTTGTCAAATGCTCAGGCTATTGCCCAATGGGCCTCCCTGGGTCCCCACATACACAGAGCTTCCAATCAGTTCTTGGGTGCCTCCCTCTGAAATATGAACAAACAGCAAAGGGTAGCCAGGCATTTGAGGAAAACATTGTACTACAGAACAAATAAAATAAATGGAAAAAAAAAACTTGAAGAAAATAGACATTAGAGTGAGCAGAAGAATTTTTTTGTAAAAATAAAAAAAAAAACCTTTTTATTTACACCTTAAAAATGTAAAGAAAACATCACATCAATCACTAATCATCAAAACTACATTGAGGTATCATCTCACCCCAGTCAGACCAGCTATTATCAAAAAACCAAATAATCCAATTAAAAAACGGGCAAAGGATCTGAATAGACATTTCTCAAAAGAAGACATACAAATACATATGAAGCCAATAAGTATATGAAAAAATGCTCAGCATCACTCAGCATCAGGGAAATGCAAATCAAAACCACACTGAGATATTATCTCACCACAGTTAGACTGGCTATTATCAAAAAGACGGAGAATAACAAATTCTGGCAAGGATGTGGAGAAAAGGGAACACTCCTACACTGTTGGTGGGACTGGAATTTAGTGCAGCTTTAATGGAAAACAGTATGGAGGTTTCTCAAACAACTACAGGTAGAACTGCCATATGACCCAGCAATCTCATTGCTGGGTATATACCCAAAGGAATGGAAATCATAATGTCAGAGGAATACCTGCACCCCCATGTTTATTGCAACTCTATTTACAATAGCCAAGTTATGGAACCAACCTGAATGTCCATTGACGGATGACTGGATAAAGAAAATGTGGTATATGTACACAGTGGAATACTACTCAGCCATAAAAAAGAATGAAACTCTGTCATTTGCAGCAGCATGTATGAGCTTGGAAAACATTATGTTAAGTGAAATAAGCCAGGCACAGAAAGAGACATACTATATGTTCTTGTTCAAAGTGGGAGCTAAAAAGTAAATAAACAAACAAACAATAATAATAATAAATTGAACCTTCAGAAAGAGAGAGCAGAACTGTGGTTGCTAGAGGCTTAGAAGGGTGGGGAGGGGAAGAGTGAGAGGTTGGTTGGTTAATTGACACAAAACAGCTAAATAGGAAAAAATAAGTTCTATCGTTGTACAGTCTAGCTAGGCATCTATAATTAACAGTGATCTGCCTGTTAACAAATGGCTAGAGAAAAGGAGATGGAATGTCCTCATCACAAAGAAATGATTAAGTTTTGTAATGATGAATATGCTAATTACCCTGATTTCATCATTACACATTGTATACGTGTATTGGTAGTCAACTCTGGACCCCACAAATATGTGTAATCAATAAAATTCTTTCCATTAAAAATTTGAAACAAAATAAATTTGTTTCAATTAAAAAAACAAAAAAGAAATAATACAAAATTTTCTCAGAAATGAAGGACATGTGGCTCCAAGTTGAAAATGCTACCGAAAGCCCAGGCAATATGAGAAAGGACATTATCATGAAATTTTACAGTATAGAGAATTCAGAAAGAATCTGAAAGTTTCCCAGGAAGAAAGTCATATGCAAAGAATCAAATCAGAATGACCTTGAAGAGAAGTAAGAAGACAGTGAAACAGTACATTACTATTTGAGAGGCAAAATAATTTCTCAGCTAGAATTCTGTACTCAGCCAAAGTCCAAATTAAGTGTTTGTTAAATAAATGTTTTCCTGGATGTGGTCCTTCAGAGTCCGACATCTCATGTATGCATCTACAGGAAGCTGAAGGGTGAGCTAGTGAACCAAGGAGGAGGGAGATACAGCATCCAGTAAAGGGGAGCAAAGGGAAGTCCCAGGACTACAATAATTCTGTGGACTTAGACCACGAGCAGTGTCAGTTAGACCAAGAAAGAGAAGGGCTCAGAAGAAATAGCTCCACAGAAAAAAATCAACAGGGAGGTTACGTGGTATTGAAAAATGTATTACTGAGGGGTTTACTTTGAGAATTTGGAAAGATTTTGTGATAGAGACAAAGAAGCTTGAGCAAACAACAACTTAAGCAATTATTTTTTGGAGGTCAGATATTCTTTGAATGTGACATCATACTTTAATATAATCAAACATTAAACATGTTTAAATTTCCCCAATTCTCTCCCCCCCCCTTCTTTCTTTCTTACAATTGATTTGTTTACATCAGGATCCAAACAAGTTCTACTTGTTGTCTTGGTTGCTATGTCAGAGGTCTCTTAAGTTTCTTTTAATCTATTGGTTCCCCCTTCATCTAATATCTTTCCCTTTACCCCATAAAATTTCCCAAGGTCTGGATTTGCTGGCTCCATCCCAGTAGTGTTATTTAACATGTTCTGTCATCCCCTGCATCTCCTGAGGATTGGTTGCTGGATCTTACTCAGGTTAGATTTGGCTTCAGAGGTATATGTTCTTACTGCAGGAGACCCATCATGTCTGTTTGTCAGTAATGTTAGCAGTCATTGCTGATCATTTGCTACATCCATTATTTCAGTGGGTGTTTGCAAAATACCGTATTCTAATTATTTTATTCCCTTTTTATGTACTAGCTGGGATACTTCAAAAGATATAAGTGTTCCCTTCTCAGCTAATTATGGTTACCCTGAAGCACAATTCATAGAGGAAAGATAGGATATATGCTTGACTCTTCCGTTTTACTTCCTATTTTTAGAAGAATGAATTGTTTCCCTGTCATCTTCCAAAGTGACTAAGAATTTACCTGCTTTTGTTTCATTGTCATTATGGTTTTTTGTGGTGGCAAAATTTAGTTTATTTCTCTCTTTCATTTGCATTTTTGTTCTATCAGTGGGTTTTGTTCTTTCTTACGTATTTGTGATAGTGATTATAATTTTTTGAATTCTGATACAGGACTCCCTTGTGGATTTCTTGCAGGGCTGGTCATGCAGTGTGAACTCCCACAGCTTTTGTTTGTCTGGAAAGTACACTATTTCTCCTTCATTTCTGAAGGATAGCCTTGCTGGGCATAGTATTCTTGGCTGGCAGTTTTTTTCTTTTAGTATTTTGAAAATACATTTCATACCATTTTCTTCTGGCCTGTAGAGTTTCTGTTGAGAAGTCTACTGTTTGTCTGATAGGGCCTCCCTTATAGGTGATTTGATGCTTTTCTCTTGTTTCTTTTAAGATTCTCGCATTGTCTTTGAGCTTTGCCAGCTTGACTATAGTATAACCTCTTGTCTTGGAGAGAATCTTTTTGGGTCGAATCTGTTTGGGGATCTTTGAGTCTCCTGGATCTGAAGGTCCATGTCTCTCCCTATTCCTAGGAAGTTTTCCATTATTATTTCATTGAATGGGTTTTCCATGCCTTTTCTTTTCTCCTCCCCTTCTGGAATACCCATGACTTGAATGTTTGTGCATTTAAGGTTGTCTTCTAACTCTCTTAGATTTTCTTCATTTTTTTAAAAAAATTCTTTTTCCTTTTGTTTTTGTCTGCCTGGGTTATTTCAAAAATACTATCTTCAAGATCAAAAATTCTTTCTTCTGCTTGTTCTAGCCTGTTGCTTAAGCTCTCAGTTGTGTTTTTTATTTTGTTGAGTTAATCTTTCAGTTTCAAGAGTTCTGCTACATTCTTTTGTTCGAGTCTGCTGCTTAAGTGATCACTTGTGTTTTTTATTTCATTGAGTGAATCTTTCAGATCCATGAGTTCTGCTCCATTCTTTTTTAGGGTATTAATCTATTTGTAAAAATCTCCTTCATATCCCGGGTTCCCCCCCCCCCCATTTCATTATGTTGTCTGAGTCTTTTCTTATCTCATTGAGTTTCCTTAAGATTGTTGCTCATAATTCCTTTTCAGTCATTTCAAGGGTGTCCTGCCCTATAGGGTCTGGTATATGAGAATTACTGTATTCTTTTGGTGGTGTCATATTTTCTTGGGATTTTATATTTCTAGTATCGCCACGTTGATGTCTGGTCATCAGGTAGAGCAGTTGCTTCTTCTATTACTCTAGAGTGGCTTTGAGGGGAGAGACTTCTTTTTTTTCCAGTCTCCACTGGTGGCTGTCCTTGTGTCAATGCAGTCAAATGTCTGGTAGGCTGCCTGCACAGTGGCTGTGGCTACTGCCGTGGCAGTGAGTTGTTTTTATGGCAACTGTGGTGGTGGCTGTGGTGGGCCATCCACACAGAAGTGGTATTTTCAGCGTCGTCCTTGCCTTCTGGGTGGACAGTGCTGCCCTTGGCTCCTGCCTGGGATCCTAGGCTTGCTCCGTGCCTGCTTCCATGCTGTGGGGGCTGCCTTTGGCTCCTGCATAGGACTCTTGGCATGCTCTTTGCCTCCAGAGTATAGTCTTTGAGACGTTTTGAAGATCAAAAGGAGCTTGATGAATTCCTGGTCCTGAATTTCTTGATGAAGGGTAGAGACTAATGATGAAGGGGGTTGTAAGAGATAATGTTGAAGCAGTAGGCATAAGTCAGATCATACTAGGTCCTAACAGTTTATGGGTTGTCACAACTGTTCTTCTTCTTCTTTTTTTTTTTTTTTTGTCTTTTGTCTTTTTCCGTGTCCGGCAATGGATTGCAACCCTCAGTGTTGCCCCCGTACCGGACCGG
The DNA here is from genome assembly GCF_000696425.1 of Galeopterus variegatus. Classification (NCBI taxonomy): domain Eukaryota; kingdom Metazoa; phylum Chordata; class Mammalia; order Dermoptera; family Cynocephalidae; genus Galeopterus; species Galeopterus variegatus. Next base: position 125,450 of record NW_007731151.1, on the reverse strand, counting down.
GGACCGGCAATGGGATCACAACCCTCGGTGCTGCTCCCGCGCCTCGCTCAGCCAGTGAGCGGGAACCGGTCTGTATGTGGGATCCGAACCCTCGGGCGGGAGCGCCGCCGCGCTTCCCAAGCGGCGCACCTATCCAGTGTGCCACCGGGCCGGCCCTCACAACTGTTCTTCTAACTCAGGGTATCTTCTGCATAAAATGCCCTTAGCTCCTCTTTTATACTTGATGGAAACTTAACATGCTTTCCCTCAACAAACTTGTTGAATGCCTACTACATGCATTTTAAATATTTAGTATAGATTAGAGGTGGATATTTATACTGAGTTACATGAGTCTGTATGTGAATTAGAGAATTTTCTGAAATATTAATTTATGAATAGCTTTGAAAGAGAGCCAACCTAAAAGTAAAATTTTTTCCTTTAACTTCTGTTGTCCAAAATCTCTGATGTATTTTGCCAATAAATATTACACCTATATTTGAGGTGAAGTGTCATTAAAGAACATTTTAACATTGTACTTGGGCATCTTATTATATTTATTATTATGGAGTTTGGGTACACTTAAGGCCAACATAATCTAGGAAGAATTGAATTCTGGCTTTGAAAAAGTACATTTTAAAAGTAAATTTTATTAACACTAATTTCTTAAGGAAATTGGTTATCAAAATTGTGGACTATAAGAATCTTATATGCCCCAAATTATTATTTTAAAACATTTTAAATTGTTACTAGAATTTTCTTAAAATAATGCTCGAATGAGATTTCACATTGTAGTATACATGGAAACAGTGAAGTGTGTGTGTGTGTGTGTGTGTGTGTGTGTGTGTGTGTCTGTCTGTCTTATGCAGAGCAGTCCCTTCCTACTAGTCTCTTTCCTTCTTGTCCCTAAACTCCCCACAACTGTCTTTTTAACCCATTACCTACCAACTCCTCTCTTTGTCCTGTTTATTTATTTAATACATATTTACTGGGTGCTTACTGTATATTAAGCACTATTCACTTTGCTGTTGTTAACTTTGTAGAGCATTGTGTTTGGATGTATTAAAGGACTTTTCTGAGTTTTTTTCTTAAGCAACGTAATTAGTATAGGAGTGAAAACATCTCATATCTGCCACCAAATTAAAATCCTGACAGGTATTTATTTTTAGCCTCTGTTCTCTTTCAGGTACATTATCCAAATTTTCTGTGTCATTGTTTTCTTACAGGTATGCTGGAGCAATGGAAAGATTGCAGGCAGAGACTGAACTTATTAATAGGGTAAATAGTACTTACCTTGTGAGGCACAGGACCAAAGAGTCAGGAGAATATGCAATTAGCATTAAGTAAGTAGGACAAGCACTTTTACAGAAATAGATTTCCTGCTTTCATAATTGCATAGACCATCTGACATGTATAACACTGAAGTTGAAAACGAAGGTTCTAAATGCAGCAGAAATAATGCATCTATCCAGACAGTTCATTAATACTAGAAAATATCTGTTACAAAAACAGTAATAAGTGTTACAGCCTGCTAATTGGCATATTAGATTTCTTTCATAACACTGTATTTTAGTAATTTGATGTGTCATTTGATGTGTGTATATTTCTAGTAGATTCTGAGAGTATAAATAACTAGATTTTGTTTTGTTTTTTCTACATCCTCAAAATGACTTACTAAATAAATTGAGCATAATGTTTAGTCAAATCCAACGCCTCCCTCACTTCAAGTATTGGTTGTATCTTCAACCAATCTAGTAAATATATTTTGTTAATTAGCTGTCACCAATGTATTGGCATAGGTATATATTTTGTCTTCAGAATTAATTCCTATAATGTTATTGGGGCATGCCCTCTGGTGATTATTGACTTCTCCTGATTAAAAACACATTTATATTCATAAGTTATTCATTGCCCACAGGTACAATAATGAAGCAAAGCACATCAAGATTTTAACAAGAGATGGTTTTTTTCACATTGCAGAAAATAGAAAATTTAAAAGTTTAATGGTAAGCATTGATTATTTCTTTTCAATCTGCAGTCCCTATTTTTCTGTTAGAAAGGTCAGTTTAAATCTATAGTTTCTTTGAAATTTTACTCACTAAAAACTTATTTAAAGTGAATTGTACTATAATTTTGCAGCAAAATCCTGAAAATTCGAATTTTAACAAATCTGGTTAAGTTTTATATTGCTCAAATCATATTTTTCATTGTAAACTAAGTTTGCAATTTAGAGCAATGACTTTTAGAGCAATGACAAATTCAAATGTAAGTAAAATTAATGTCTAATAATTTATGTGAGTTTTGGCTTGTGTTTGACACACAAATTTTTAATATGCCTTTCTTAACTCTTCTTTGTTCCTTTCCTCTATCTCCTCATTCATGCAAAGGAAGGTATTTTAAATTATAATACAAAAAGTTGTAATTAGTAAAATACCTCTCATGTTTAGATTCATTTCATACAAAATGCAATATAAAGTCAAATTGAAAAGCTTTTTGTATTTTTTACTATTTTAAATTATCTGGGTTATGGTTCTCATTCATTACCTTAGACAATTAAGCATTAACAGGGTAACATTTTTACCATACAACAATTGATATTTCTTAAGAATTTTATATTTAAATGTCAAGTTGCTTCACATGAACAAAGATTATTTAATTCCCACTCTATAAAAAATTACAAATTATTAATAATATAGTGTAAATTATTAAGAATGTAGGGTATCTCTCATATATGTTTATGTCCTTGTATATGCATTGCTAACAGTAAAGAAAAAGTTCATATTTCCTTAAAATTGGTCTCAAGTTCGTTTCTCAAGTTTGGCAGTGTCTTGAGATAATGATGAATCTGGATATAGAACATAAGATGCATTTGTAGCTGCTAACTACTCTGAGTAATGTTGGGAAGGACCACTCATTGATTGAGCCATCAGTCAAGTGATACATACTGCATCCTTCCGGAGAACATCTCAAAGCACTTTGCAGATGTTAACAATCAAAGTTAAAACTGAGTGTAAGAGAGCCTTTCTTACAAAATAGGCCAGCTTTAATGACTTATCTAAAAATGTAGAACTGCTTCAAGACAGGGATCAGTGTTTTAAAGAAATCAAAGTGTCTTGAGTTGACAGAAAAATAAGAGCCTTTCTTACAAAATAGGCCAGCTTTAATGACTTATCTAAAAATGTAGAACTGCTTCACGACAGGGATCAGTGTTTTAAAGAAATCAAAGTGTCTTGAGTTGACAGAAAAATAAGAAAACATCTGTGGACATAAATATCACATTCCTAGTTCCAAAGCTAAGGATGGTCAGCAAGGTCATTTCCTAGAAAACGTAAATTCTGTCAAATTGGTTACCAAGATCCAGGCATCCTCCCTGCTGGAAGGGACTTACATTCTGTTGGAATAAGTAGGCTGTGCACAGAGAACTAGACCAGAGGAGGTTCTTCATATGATGAAAACCTAGGAGGGAGGTGGCAAGTGGATGTACAAGTAATGAATGACATACGCAGCTGAGACATGATGAAAACATGCACAGGGGCTGTCCACATCTCTGCAAGACACACCAGCTTGAGCTTTCACCTGCAGAACTTACTTGGTTGGTAACGAGGCTCCTCCACAGTATTATAGTTAATATGAGACTTTAAAAAAAATGCTGCAGGGCCAAAGATGACTGCCAGTGTTGCAGACTTTGAAAGTAGCAAAAGGAACTCCCATCAGAAGACACAAAGAGGATGAAAGGAATAGTCACTGGAAAGGGCCAATCAATTCAACTTTGTGTCACCTGGGCTCAGCTCAAAGAAGTTCTTCAGCAGCTAAGGTTAGATATGAAAAGCCAGTAATACTGCAGTGATCTGGATTAGTAGACATAGATCCTTGAGTTCCTATCTGCATGTAAAGCTATGATTCTAGTAAAAACACAGAGACCCAGAATTCAGATAATTTGTACCAGAGAGCAGTAAAAGTTTCTGTAGTGATGTTCTGGAAAGGTAATTAAAAGTACTTGTCACAGGACTAAAATAAGCTACCCTTGCATGGTATGTGTAAAGTCTCAGAAATGCTCACTATTAGAAAGACATGCATGGTTTTTTCCTCCAAAAGATAGGGGGGTCTTTTGTGAAGAAGCAGCTACACAGCGGAATAAAGGGAAGGGACTGAGAATCAACAGCAAATCTACAATGAAACTAGAAAACATTAGCAAAAGGATGTACTTATGAAAGGAAAGAAGGACACAAATCCGAAAAACCTCAATATCAGAAAAGTGCTTTTGTCAGGTTTAGCAACTAACTGTAAAAATCGCCGGAGAGGCAGCTGAACTAGTCTGGAGCTGCCCCTCCTTTCTGTTTCTGTTCATTTGTTGAGCAAATTTACATTGAGTCCTTACTATGTGAAATCACTGTGTTTCTGGAGAATTCAAAAAGGACTCAACTGCTCTAAAAAGCTTATAAATTAGTAAATCCATCTGTACCAAGAAGCTCGCAATAGAGCAGTCCTTCGAACCTAAGCTGGGAAATGCCACGTGGATACTTGGTCAGAAGGAACAGCCCATGCTTCAGTAAACAGCCACTTGGGCAGGAGATAGAAGGTTAATAGGTATCTGGGCTTCTCAAAATCAGGATCAGACAACCTCAAGGAGTTACCTTTTATCATGTTGGTGTCAAATAACACAGTTCCCATTGTAAGTAGTGGTCTGTGGATTTGTTTTTTAAGAATGGTCCTGTATCCTCCTATCACTGAAGTTAAAGTTACATTCTTCTACCTGTGAAATGCAATAGGGTCTGGAAAGAATGTAAAACTCAAGCAAACTCCAGACTTTGTTTTATTTTATTTTTTTTTAAAGGAAGATATATGTTTATTTTATTTTACTTTAACATATACCTGTGCATATTTGTAGGGTACAGTGTGTTGTTTCCATACATGCATATACTGCACAATGATTCATTTAGGGTAGAAAGCATAGTTTTAAGTGAGCCAGTTTCTCTAAGAGAAGATTGGCCTTAGGTGGTTATGACCTAACCTTTTCCTCTTGGGTTTCAGTAACTTGGGAATTCAGAATCTTTGTTTTTCTTAGTCATTAAATTCAAATCCTCAGTGAATTTCTGTATTCAGATTACGAGGCATTAATTTTGTTCTAATTTTCATGTATGCCAGACAGTCCATGTCCGAATGCTGTTTATAACCCATCTCCATTGCCTGTTTCCTTGGTAATTGCAATAACTGGCTCTCACTCGTTATTTTTCAGGGACTCGAGAATTGTTGACACTACTGTGTCAGTGTGAGATAAGGAGAGCTTAGCGATTTCTTTTGTTTAGAGTTTTCTTATTTACTTGTTGTACCTGAAGGTCAATGACTGCTAAAGCAGGGGTGGATTAAACTAAAATACAGAAGGCATAAAGGCATAAATTGGAAAAGAACGATGGTGGCACTATTTAATTCTACCCAGTTAGAAACATGGAGGAAGATTTACCCTCCTAACACTGTACAAGTGGAACTAAAATATATCCCCTGCTTGGTGAAGTGATAAAGAGCATTTTGCAGTTTACTAAGCTGCATGACCCTAGGCCTTGAAACAGTCATTTTGTTCTTCTGTAAAATTTGGGCGTGGGTATTAAATGATCACCAAATCCCTTTCGAGTGTGATAGTTCTATGGTTTCTAGCCAACTTCACATAAACTTGAATTCATAGGAATTCATAAAAAAATTTATATAGTTCCTTGAAACAGTCATTTTGTTCTTCTGTAAAATTTGGGCGTGGGTATTAAATGATCACCAAATCTCTTTTGAGTGTGATAGTTCTATGGTTTCTAGCCAACTTCACATAAACTTGAATTCATAGGAATTCATAAAAAAAATTATATAATTCATTATTACCTATAATGAAATTACATTGAAGTTCAAAGCTATTAGCTTATAATTCCTTTCTGGTTTATTTCCACATTGCTAAAGAAAATAATAAATTTTACTCAATTTAAGTAACAAGACTAAGGGAGCAACTCTTTGGTATCAGCAACGTAATATATACACGTATAGTCTTCCAGAGACCTTACAAAATTTTACTTTGTATTTCTTTTAAAAATTAGAGAGCAGTATGATCACTAAGTAGAATTTAATTCCAGACCTTGCCTTTGCAAAAACCATGTTAAAAATCACCACAAAACAAATGCCATACTCTGATCACTGTAAGCCATTTTGAGGATACAAACTTCTAGCTGGTGTTTTGTTCCTTTTTCTCCTTGTTTTTAAAGGTTGTTCAGATTCTGAATTCCTTTGCTTCATCAAGGACCCCTATTGTCTGGGCTGAAGGAAGGAAGGAAGGAAAGAAGGAAGGAAGGGAGGGAGGGAGGAAGGGAGGGAGGGAGGGGGGGGGGAAATTATATACCTATCTATCTATATACAAGTTATAGGTATAATGTAAGACCCTAGCATTTTAAGTCTAAGACACTTGGCAAATATTCCTTCCCTTTTGCCTCCCTTTTTCGTATTACATTTGCTAATACTATGACGTAGTTAAGAGCGCCAACTCTGGAGACAGACACTGGCTTATCATAAGAGCTGGCACAAGTAGGTCAGTCTCACTGAGAGTTGCACAGCAATTGGGATAAGGCCCGTCTCATAAGGTTCTCAAGTGAAGATTATGAGAAACTATGTGAAGGGCCTGGCACATGGGGTAATGGTAGCTGTTATGAGTATTCAGGCGCTTTACATATTCTTTATTATAGTCTGTGAAATGGTGTATCGTCCCCATTTTACAGGTGCAATGCTCAGTCAAGGCCAGGCCATGCTGCCTTTTAGTTTATGAAGGTGATCGTCCCTTTATCACCTTTATGTCTGTTTCCAGCCTGGCTGTTCTAGCTAAAATGATCTTTCTCCTGTTCCTGGCTGTTGAAATTTTACCTGTTCTTCAATTTCAGCCCAGTTACCTCCATCATGAAACCTTCACTTGTCCTCCCCATTGGACACACAAAACAAAGTTCTCTCTCATGCCTCTGAACTCCCTTAAATCTTCACTTTCCCTTTTAGATGAGAACTTTTAGAGGGAAGCCTTATCTTCATAATCTTTGTGACCCCGAAACCCCCAGGACAATGCATTCAACAACTCATTCCAGTTAGGTCATAAATAATAAATACATCATTGATGATTCTCTTTGTCTTCTTTTGTGTGAGTTTTGGCCCAACTGATTTGTTTTCAGTACTTCGTTTTGAGTATTGAGTCGATGACAGTGTGGTTTTTTAGAAGAAATAGTTGCTTTTCCATTGTTTTTTTTTT
>NW_007731151.1:115751-116753 GCF_000696425.1 Galeopterus variegatus | reverse complement strand
TAATATCAAGTTTGTTTTTCTGCCATGTTGAGAGAAAATACAGGAAATTAGAAATTGCTATGTATTCAGCAAGCAGCTGTTCCTTTTATTTTTGTTTAGAAAGGCAAGTATTTCATAGGCAAGAACAGTAATTACTACTCTGGAACTGAGGTTTAGTATGGTTTCTTTTCATTACCACATCTGACCGAAGACTAACAGGTTGTTCTGTATCCATGATTAACAATAGGGGGTAACTCACACTATACATGGCCTGAATAACAAGGAAAACTACTAGGTAGGTGTCATGTACATCCAGACGGCAGGGAGAGATTACTATTTACTTACTCTTCTGTATACGTGGGGAAAATTTATCATTAAATCGATCATCTTTATATTGTATGTAATTATTCATTAAGGATTTCATGTGTTTGAGAACCAAAGTATTCTTGTCAAGAATAATCTATGATTCTTGTTTTCCTAAAGGAACTTGTGGAGTACTATAAGCATCATTCTCTTAAGGAAGGNTTGAGTCGATGACAGTGTGGTTTTTTAGAAGAAATAGTTGCTTTTCCATTGTTTTTTTTTTAAGACGTGCTATAAGGTATTTGTAAGAAACTTTATATCTACAGGACTTATCTATTGATGAGATGCATTTTTTCATTATGAATTATTATTCAATTTCAGTTTTGCAGTAGAGGGATTTAGATTTGTGCAGAATCTGTGAAACCAACATGTGAAAAGAAATCTTCTGAAACATGAGTCTGAAAGATGTTGGGTAGTTATTACATTAGGCTTTGATGTATTTATGAGAAGATTGGAAAGAACCATATTATTGATCTCTGTGAGTACCAGATGACATCCAGAGCTATGATGAATGCTAACACTTCTTCTTGATAAGCCAGAAATAACGTCAAGTAGCATTTGGGCTTTATCAACTTGTGTTTACCATGGGAGAGTACATTTAATATCAAGTTTGTTTTTCTGCCATGTTGAGAGAAAATACAGGAAATTAGAAATTGCTAT
>NW_007731151.1:113014-114137 GCF_000696425.1 Galeopterus variegatus | reverse complement strand
GAGCACTGTGCCACACTAATCACAAAAGATTAGCATATAAGGGTACTTCAGAAAGTTCGTGGAAAGATTTGTTCTACTTTTCCACAAAGTTCTTGAAGTACCCTCATACAAACAAAAAACATGGTTTGAGTGTGACTCTAAGTCAATAATTCTTTTTTCATCACCATTCCATATCTTGCTGGAGGTGGATAGAGCCCGTGAAGAGAACATCGAGATGAAAAGTGTTGAGAAGAAAGTGTGATTTCATTCCTTTATATTGATACTGTCTTTTAAAAAGATAAAATGGTTTTGAGGGAGAAATGAAACAATTTTATTACTTGTAGAATCTTTAGCCTAAGCAAAACTGGAATATCTAGAAGTATTTGAAAAAATAATTTGCATCAGTGCAATATGTGTAACTTTAACTTTTTCCCCCCTAAAAGCAGAAACTAAAAGTGAAACAGGTAATGCTCAGGGTTCCAGTAACATCAGTAAAATTTCATACACTTCAGTATAAGTAAATATATGAATAATTTGTCACATCAACTGACAGGTTTGCTTTTTAAAATTTGAATAACTTAATAGCCGTTCTCACAGGGATCGGTGATATACGCCCAAGCTTGTGCAGTGAAAGTAGTAAGAACATACTTTGTGTGGAAACTTAAACACCTGTTAAATTTTATCTTTATTTTGTTTTTGCCCAATATTACCCAGTTATCTTAGATTCTCATATAGCCCATAATTTTTGCTCACTTAAAAATAGAAGTCTTGCCTTGAAAAGCAAGTTTTTTACAAATTTCAAGTTATGACTTTTCCCCCTACACGAAACATATTATTTTCCCTCTTTTTTTCTTTGCCTTTCCAGCAGCAGGAGATAGTAAAAGTTGCCAAGGAGGTCATTGTTACTAAAAATCCTGTTTTAGTTGCTAACTTAGTTTTAGGGAGCCTGGGAGGAAGAGACAGGAGAACAGATGTCCCACGTGAGCTAGGAAGGTCGTTATCCTGTATTTCACCATGAGGTTTACTCCCAGGTGCTTCTTCAGTGCTTGGCACGTGTAGGTACTTAGGGAATGTTGTCCAGCAGTGAATGAAGCTGCCTAACTTAAAATTTTGTCTCTAGTGTTAATGAAGTATTTGATACTCA
>NW_007731151.1:110700-112150 GCF_000696425.1 Galeopterus variegatus | reverse complement strand
GTGAATGAAGCTGCCTAACTTAAAATTTTGTCTCTAGTGTTAATGAAGTATTTGATACTCAAACTTGTTTAGCAACTAGGGAGGGGATTATGGGCCTGTTTGTTTGTTTGTTTTTTGCAAGTGTAGCTGGTAGAATGATTTTGCATATCTGTGCTATAGCTACAGGGAAACAGAGTCCTGAGTTTAAACATCCTTACTCAATCGTTTTAAGAGATTCAGGCAACTTAAGTCAAGCCACTAAAGCCTTTCTGTAATTGAGAAGGGAAAGCAAATCATTCATTTAAAATTTAACCTTTGTTATAGTTTGGTTTTGTTCATCAATTATTCCCTCATTCATTCAACAGATATATATTAAACACGTAGCACAGACAAGGCACTGTTCTGGTTGTGAGATATAGCAGTTAAGAAGGCAAAGTCCCTGCCTTTATGGAGCTGATATTTTATTGGGGATATTCAGGCAAGTCTGGTTGGAAGAGTTTTATATTTTTATATAGAATAATCATGGAAAATCTCTCTCATAAAGTGACCCAAAAGAAGTGAGGGAGTGAGTTGAGTAGGCCAGTCAGCAGTAATTGCACAATGCGTAGCACTCTAAGATTATTCATGCGTTACCATAAAGCAGGATTATAATCTTAGGTCAAATTTATGACACTATCCCAATGTTTTATTTACTTTATGCAAACTTTGTGTAAAATGAGAAGAATACTAAGATGGTTGTGAGGTTAAACGAGGTATTATATAACACTTAGTATAGTGCTTGGACATGGTAAACACTCAGTGAAAGTTACCACTGACTCTACCACGTCTACTTCTACTACTAACTCTTCTAACACAGCAGACACTTTCCTGTGTTTCTAAGACTTGAATAAATTTATTAATTACAATTTTATAGCCATTTACATCTTTGCTTTTATGATTTCTTAGAAATATACCTTGCTTATTTTATACCGCATCTTGATTAAGGGTTAATCCTTAATGAAAACACTGCTTCTCTCTTTATGCGTGTTATACTTCCCACAAAGTGGTAAAGAGGAAATGCTACCTGTTTTGTGTAGAAAGATTGCACAGGATGTCTTTATAGTCCTTACCTGTGGTTCATAGCTTTGAGTTATCAAGAAGAGTTACCTCGGGATACTGGGTCAGGCAGAGCTCTGGCATCTCCATTAGTTCTAAAAGGCTGTGGAGGGTGCAAAGCAGGCAAGGTAAAGCTCAGAATCATCATTTGCTCTGTAAGTTTTTCCATCTTATTTTACCTTTTCTTTTTTTCGGTGTTTATAACTTGGAGTTATAAGAGAACTTTGCAGTCAGTGGATGGGAGTTATACGAAGAAAGTTACCTTAATACAATGAAGTGTTTTCAGTGGATTATAGCTTTCCCACAGTGAAATGTACCGTCTTCCTAAGAGAAAGCACTTCTAGCTTCATCTCAGCTTTCCAAGCAATATCTGTAT
>NW_007731151.1:109657-110109 GCF_000696425.1 Galeopterus variegatus | reverse complement strand
ACCGTCTTCCTAAGAGAAAGCACTTCTAGCTTCATCTCAGCTTTCCAAGCAATATCTGTATGACCATTTGTCTGAAACACTGTATTACATATTTGACATAGAATCAGAACCTAAGAATCCTGTCTGATATTTAATAATTCAGTGATTAACAGGACACTATATTGTTCAAACCCCTTTTACATACATTAATGTCTCCAATGGAGTATTCCATGAATCTCCAGTCTTGCGAGAATTACCATGAAAAGGTTTCCTTTGTCAAAAAGATATATAAGAAATGCTGCTTATGATATATTCCCTTCTAGGAAAGTGACAGTCTGCCTAGAGTTTCCCCAGTTTAGTTTATTTCATCATGCAACACAGTCTGTTAGTGTTTAATGCTTATGTTATGAGCCCTAAAAGAGTTAGCACGTGTGAGATGCTTAGAACAATGTATCGAATATGAGATGTGCTAT
>NW_007731151.1:106074-108217 GCF_000696425.1 Galeopterus variegatus | reverse complement strand
TAGTGCTCTATTATATGGCAGCCCTTATCAAAGGATTTGGTTTTTGTAGTCTCTCCAGCCTGGAAAACAAACAGAAATTTATCTAAATTGAGAGAAATACCCTTTTTTTCTTTCTGAAAATTCAACCAGGTTTCTAGCTGTGAGGATCAATACTGAGAGCTCTTTTTTCCTAATATATACAACTGATATGTGACTTTCCCTACTGAATTCCAAATCTGCATAAGGTAGCAGGTCTTAACTCTGCAACTCTTCTTTCCTACTAGCATTGAGAAGTTGAGTACAGACCTAGCTAGGGTTTCATTTGTTTGTACTTTCGTTCATTGCTTTATGCATTTAATATTTGTTGAGCTTGCACTTGCACCAAATGGTATATCACACACATGCACATACATACTTCCCTTAAGTGTTATACCCAATATAGATTAATGTCTGAACAGTAGATAGGAATGCCAGGGGAATTCTTCTTGTATCTAAGCACCTCAAACTTATCATCCACATTAGCCTTGGTAGAAACTTTTTCAAATAACTACCTTCTATGACATTCCTAAGAGGTCATCAGCAGGCGTCTACTACTACACAAGGGTCCCCATTTATTTTTTGAACAAAATGAATATATTTTTTATATTGATCCAGAAATTTGACTTACTATAGCTACTTACCATAGCTCAAAATAAATACACTATATATACTCTCTACCCTGATAACCTCAAAATATACTATAAAACAATATACTATGTATTCAAAATAAATGTACCATATGCTCTCCCTACCATGATAACCTTTCATCTGGTATGCACTTTTTCCTTTCCCACTGTGTGTCTGTCCTCTCTCCCTCCCTTCCTTCCTGTCTCCCATTCTTTTCCACTTTTTAATAATTATTCAGTCCCTCATTATATAAATAGTTGTCCAAAATCCTACCATCCTGGCCACCCTCCTATGGATACACTCCGATTGATGAGAACAGCACAAAAAATTCAGTATTGCTTGACTCGTTGGCTCAGATTTTCCTCTATTGAAAACTCATTCTTTCCCAGTTGATTTCCCCTCTTGTCTTTACCCTTCCTCCTCAAAGGGCACAGTTCTGCATACCTAAATGAGTCCAAGAACTGTTTTCTCATTTCTTCTTTAGTATTACATCCTCACCAGTAACCACGTCCTTAGGTTCCCTCATTCATTCATTCATTCATTCATTCATTCATTCATTCATTCATTCATTCATTCATNCCTAAAAGAGTTAGCACGTGTGAGATGCTTAGAACAATGTATCGAATATGAGATGTGCTATATGTTTTAACTCCTGCTATGACTATTGCTGCTCCTATCACTTCCAGTACTATTACCCAGTGTGAAATGTTGCATTAGCCTCATTTGACAATTTTGAATATATGTATAGAGTCCTTCTCCTTTTCCTCGGTACTTTGGTTTCCCACTTCCATTTCCTGGGGCTCATCTATGCTCTCCTAGTATGTACACTATTCGGTGGGCTAAGTTAGTTATAACAGGTTGCTGACATTTTCATACTCTTTCCCACAGTATGTCGGTGAAGTCCACAGAATTTGCAGTTCTTGGGCAACTGATCAACTATAGTTGCACATCTTCATTATCAGGTTGTGCTAGGCTTCCTTTTTTTATTTACTTAACCTCCAGAGCTTTACTAGCTACTATAAGGCATTTTTATCCTGAGCCTGATGGCTTTAAAAATTAGTAACCAGGATCCCTTCAGAATATGGCTACAGATATAAATTCTGCAGATTCAAATAACCTCATTCAAAGCCATCTTTTAATGTTTCAAAGCTCAAAAAGCAGTACTCATGTTCTTAGAAGTTATCTTTTTTACTGTCCATTAATACTTTCATACTAATATAACCTTATATTTTAAATTAGAAACTTATCTCAATGCAATTAATATATGTAGTGTCCCCTAATTCCATGTAGTGCTCTATTATATGGCAGCCCTTATCAAAGGATTTGGTTTTTGTAGTCTCTCCAGCCTAGAAAACAAACAGAAATTTATCTAAATTGAGAGAAATACCCTTTTTTCTTTCTGAAAATTCAACCAGGTTTCTAGCTGTGAGGATCAAAACTGAGAGCTCTTTTTTCCTAATATATACAACTGATATGTGACTTTCCCTACTGAATTCCA
>NW_007731151.1:101672-104660 GCF_000696425.1 Galeopterus variegatus | reverse complement strand
TCCCAGTTGATTTCCCCTCTTGTCTTTACCCTTCCTCCTCAAAGGGCACAGTTCTGCATACTTAAATGAATCCAAGAACTGTTTTCTCATTTCTTCTTTAGTTATTACATCCTCACCAGTAACCACGTCCTTAGGTTCCCTCATTCATTCATTCATTCATTCATTCATTCAATAGATCTTTATCAAGAACCCACTTCGGGGCAGGTACTACTCAACTACAGCAGTGAATAGAACAGATAAACGCCCTGCCCTTGTGGAATTTACATGCTAGTGGGGAAAGTAGATAATAGGTAAAAATAATTAAGTCATATAGTTCGTTAGAAGTTGATAAGTGCTCTGGCAAAATAACATAACGAGAAATGGTACTCAGGTGTGCTGGAGGATGGCTTATGATTTTAACTGGTGGGTTCGTTGATGAAGAGCAAAACTGAAGGCTCATTTTCTTCCTTATATTAGCATAACAGAAGATTGGCTCAGCAGTTCTGAGTTAGTTCAACAGTAGAACAGGCTGACACCAGCAACTGGCTCCAGAAACTCTCCTTTTTATAAAGGCTTTGTTATGACCAAGGAGCTACTATTATCATAAGCTCACATAAGTATCCTATCAATATGTAGCACAGGCTGCTGAAACATTAACCACAGTAGGTGGACACCATTTGTGCCCAAACTACGTGGTAGTCCAATGGGAGTTTGGGGGATCACATGCACTCTACCTCCTTCTCTGCTTGCATGTCATCCCCTGTTTTCTGTCTGTATCACATGGCACTAGTGGTATGTGTCCATGACTCTGTTATAAGGTATCAGGGCAGGCCTCATTGTAAAGATTACATTTGAGTAAAGACTCAAGGAGGTGAGACATGGAAAAGCCAATGCAAAGGAAGGAGTAGATATGACATGTGCTATGAGACCAGAGCCAGAGGAGGAGTAGCAGGAGGCGAGGTCCAAGAGGTAGGGGAGGCCATGTCATGTAAGGCCCTAAAGGACTTTAGCTTTTACTCTGGAAGAAATGGGAAGCCATTGGAGGGATTTTAGGCAAAGAAGAGACATGGTGTGACTTTAAGTTTTAACAGGATTATTCCGGCCTTGGGGAAGAAGTGATGGGGTAGACACAGGAAGACCAATTGGGAGGCTCATGTAGCAATCCAGGTGAGAGATGATAGTGGCTTGGGCCAACTTGTAGCCATATAGGTGATATATTTTGAAGGTGATCCAATAGGATGTTGTGACACATCACATGTGAGGTGTAAATAGTAAGAGAAGACTCAGGGATGACTCTTAATGTTTTTGGCCTCAGCAATTAGAAGATTGGAGGGTTTTGTTTTGCTTTGTTTTTAGGACCCCAGTTTGGCCCAAAGTCTAGTCTTAGCATTCTTGATCAAAACTTAATTATTTCCATATCTCTATATAATTTCTGTATGTCTCTCTCTTCACTAATTTGTATGTTCCTTTGATATCAGAGGCTCTGCCTACTTGTATCTCCTGTAGTATCTTAGCAGAATCCTTGGCACATCAGTAATTTAATAAATGTCTGCCAATTATTTTGAAAGAACATGGATTTAGACTCAGGTTCGTGTCTTGACAAACTATATGCCCGTGGACGATCTGAAATCCATAATAGATGTCAAATGATCTAATTTTCCATAACAATAGGAAAGACCTTATACTTATTTTGTTTTCATATTAATGGCTTTATATGTTTGTATTTTGGGCTTTATATGTTTGTATTTTGCAGCATTGAATACTAAGTTGCTGTTTATTTTTTTCCAATAATTCTAGACATAAATTTTCCATGTTAAAAAATTAAAATTAAAAAGTAAGTAAATAAATAAATTTTCCATGTTATATCTTTGAATTTTAGGTTAACAGAAATTTTTCCACGTACCAGATGTCAGCATTCAATTAAATGAAATGAATCTGAATTATTCATTGTTTGGGTTTTTTGGCAATATATAAAATATACAAAAAATACTAAACAATGGGTTCTTAGTGTGTGTTATTTGGGGGAGGTAGGAGAGTAGACATTTGGTACTATGTCTGTGAATGTTGCTGGGGGTCTAAAAAGAAGACATGCCTGAGTTCTAAAATAAAATCAGAGTAAGGATCATGAAATTAAATTAAACATTCATTAAATTCTCAGCTTGTTCTCTGCTGTTAGGCCATCTGTAGACAATCTTGGCAGAAAGTACCTCCTGGACCGTTCATCAAAGTATCCCGCATAGGAGTATAGTTCTTCAGGAAAACCTCTAGGCCGCTGCTGGGCAGCAAACTCCAGTGATCATGGTGTTGATAGAATCATTGGTCTGATTTCCTCATATTCTTACTAACAACTTCTTGTTGCATAAATGAGTGTGAATACATGAGCTTGTTGTAACTAAAAACTGAGTGTTAGATAATGTCTATCCCAGAGAATAATTAGCAGATGCTTAGGCTAATGTTTTCTGATACACGGAATGGATAATTAAGTGTTAGTTCAGAAATACTTTATGATTTGATAGCCAGTACCTTAAGGAAGAATGTTGATTGAGCTTGATCTCTACTGTATACAAATTTCAAACGTTACTGAAAATTGAGTTTTCATTTGCTCATGAACATTAATACTCTGATCAAGGCAGAACATGATACTTTAAAGCAGTTTTTCGTTAGCTTTGACAACAAAAGTATAGGCATCAGATATCAAGTCACTAGTACTTTTTTATCCTACTGTAAACACTGGTTTTTTTTTAATTGACATAATCTGGTGTTCTGTGACTCTGTCTTCTCACTCAAGTCTCAGAACTGAGTAATGTCCACTAATAATTTGCTAATCAGTTATTATGGCTATGCTGATAACTTCTATTCCCAACTTATTTATTCAATGGATAACTCTGTTTCCAGTAGACAATGTTAGTACTTCAGGGTTTTGTTTGTTTAACTCAGAAAAGTTGATAGAATGTGACTGTACCCTTAATAATTCCTAATTGGGGCCGGCCCGGTGGCGCACTGGAGAGT
>NW_007731151.1:100173-100962 GCF_000696425.1 Galeopterus variegatus | reverse complement strand
AAAAGTTCTCAGTATTGACTTAATATTGTCTAAGTGGATACTGATATGAATAAGAGTTCTCTCTCAGAAAGCTTCCAAAATAATGTTGTGCACTAGCAGGCAGGCCACCTACGCTATTAGGCAGTGGATGAAGAGCCCAGGGGATGATAATCACATTTCTATTTGAATGTGACTGTTACTGGGCTATTTCTAATTCTATTCCAGGACATGTACCTACCAATAATTCTTACATTAGGGTTTTCTCGTTATGGTAGGAGGAGTTTGATGAAGAAACCATGTATGTATATGCATGTAGAAATAGGTGGATATATTTTCAGTATGGATGTAAATATATTTTACAAGTTAAACTATTCTGCAAAATATATTTTAATTGGATACCGTATTCTGATATTGCTTACATCTAGATTTCAATCCATACTTTCCTAGGGAAACATGTTATTTTTACTCTTACGTCTGCAGGTGGCAGGCATTCAANTAATTCCTAATTGGAAATATCAAGTCAATAAATTATGAGCCACTCATTTGCCCATATGCTCTGTGAACATGAACATTAGCACAATTGAGAGCCAGGTGTCATGCACATGCAGAGTCTTCAGAGACCCTCCTCAGTGGGATGGTCTCTGAGCAAAGTTCTACCCTGTCTATGCTAATATGGATTGCAAGTATTCAAAGGAGGAAAGTTAAACCCTTAACTGAAGCATGCAGTTTGCAAACGATTACTTCAATGAAAAAGTTCTCAGTATTGACTTAATATTGTCTAAGTGGATACTGATATGAATAAGAGTTCTC
>NW_007731151.1:89551-98521 GCF_000696425.1 Galeopterus variegatus | reverse complement strand
TGACATACAGGAAGAATAGCAACAATAAGTCATGCTACAAAGTGTAGAAAAGTAGAAAGCATCCCTACTGATCCTTAAAATGTTTGGCTGAGAGCTGTACACTGGGTGGCAGGAGAAACTGATTAACCTTTTACTCCTAAGAAGGTTCCTCAGGCATATAGTATGGTTAATGCCATGAGACATACAGTTTTTAATAGTTGTTCAGCATCTCAGAAAAAATTACAGTTATTGTAGGAATATCACTGATAGATATGGCTCTCAGGAAGCCTGGGGAGTAGAACCTGAACATATTTCATTTTCCTTGGTATTTTGCAGGCCTTTGTTGGAAGTTGTACTGAGCAGTTAAGTGAGCAAAAGATGGGCTGAAAGAGTAGGAGGAGGAGACCGAAGGAACTTGCAAAATTAAATACCCTGCCGAGATACTTGTCCATTCTGCAATTTCAATTGCTCAGTGCTGGGCCTGATCCTATGGGGGATGCAGAAGTAATATAAGAGCTGGCCCCTGCCCTCCAGAATCAGCGTCTAACTGGAAACACAACACGAGAACACATGCGGTAGTTAAACGGCAGAGCCAGGAAGTGCCATGATGGAATGGCTAGGGAAGGACAGAGAAGGGGACGAGCGCTGTCTGGATTGGACAGGAAAGGCTTGTGGGAGAGGCCTGAGCTGGTCTTTTGAGGCAAAGAGGTTAAGGTTAGTAGAGTCCAGGAATAGGAGCAGCATTTCAGAATGAGCAGAAGTTTTGAGTAGGAAGTGTAGCTGAGGGCTTCAGGTGGTGGTGGGAACCTGGTCTGGATGAAGAGAATTCATGTGTGAAAATTATGGCAGATTTGCTTAGAAAGTCAGGAATGGCCAAATTATGAATTGTCCTGGAATTCAGGTCAAGTGTTCAGATTTCATAATTTAGGAAATAGGGTGATAAAATTTACCTTGTAGGGTGAATAGCTGGGAGGCAGTATTTAGAACAGAATTGGAAAGGAAGTCGATTATGAATTGTCCTGGAATTCAGGTCAAGTGTTCAGATTTCATAATTTAGGAAATAGGATGATAGAATTTACCTTGTAGGGTGAATAGCTGGGAGGCAGTATTTAGAACAGAATTGGAAAGGAAGTCAAAAGCAAGAAGACTAGTTGGGAGACAGTTGTCTGAGGTTAGAAATGACATAAGTACCTGGATTGGGATGGTAGAGCTGAGAATTAGTGAAGGATTAACTTCATATTGCAGAGGAAGAAGGCACTGGACTTATAGGATGAACAGTTAGCCAAAAGCAAGAAGACCAGTTGGGAGACAGTTGTCTGAGGTTAGAAATGACATAAGTACCTGGATTGGGATGGTAGAGCTGAGAATTAGTGAAGGATTAACTTCATATTGCAGAGGAAGAAGGCACTGGACTTATAGGATGAACAGTTAGCGCCAAACAGTATACCGACTTTGCAAAAGGATTTGGAGTTACTGCAAAAAAAGGGGGGGGGGATTAAGCTAGATTACAGGGAGGAAGATGACTTTGGTTTCTGACAAGTTAAATCAAAGATAATGGTTGTACTGCATAGCATTGTCGTGAAAACATTCAAAGTCACAGACTGGAATTCAGATGAGGAGCCCAGGCATATCCAGAATCTATTCCTTTCATCAGGGGAAAAAAAAAAGTGTAGAAAAAATTAGCAAAGCCAGCAGAGTGGCCCAAGCCTAGCCATGATTTAGTTAACTACTATTTAGTTGGAATTTTAATATTTTAGATAAAATTTAAGAAGATTCAAATTCTAGCTACTTGCAAATCTATCTAATGCAAATATAAGACTTTTAGGATCAGACCCCTGATATTACATAACTGAAAACAGATTCACCTCCTTTGGTGAGGCATTACCTATATTACTTCAGGAATGTTAGATATTTTAAGATTATAGACAGGTTATCTGATCTAATTTATCTACCTATTGTTGAGATTATTTAAATTTCACTTTACTGTGTTTTCATTGATTTCTCATTTCTTCCTTCTAGAGATAACTTTTGTTATATTACAGACTCTTGGCTTAAATACCTTCCTTAGAAATTTTGGAGAAATCAAAATTCAAAAAGTCTTTTATTTCTTTGTGGATAAAATAGTCCCAGAGAAAGAATCAAGGATAGACAGTTAGAAAACAATTCAAGGAGAAAATTCTAACACTTACCAGAAGTAATGTATAGAATGAAGGCTTCTAATTTAAGTTCTCACAGACATGTAATAGGAATCTTGGCACTTACTTTCTGCCAATAATAGAGTTAGGTGTGTACCATTTACTTCATTAAATTAAAGAAGGCGTCCTCTCCTTCTCTAATAGTGGGTATATCATGATCTCAAGGAAATGAAAATGTACCAGTTCTACTACAAGTCAGTGAATGAATTGGGCAGATTGTATAATTAGTTATAATGGCATATACCACCACATCTTAAAATTGAAAAAAAACCCCCACAAAAAACTGTGGAATATGCAATGGAGTAGGAAAGAACCTTTATTATCAACAAGGATAAATTTCAGGGCAGGTGAAAATTAAATGGGGTTATTCATGAAAAAAGTGTGACATGAATACATCAGATGTATATATAAAGACCTAAACTCTCTCCTATTCCCTTAGCCAGTCTGCTTGGCTGGTGTCTAGGAATCTCTTCAATAAGTCACTGCTATTCTTACGTATCCCTAGAACTCCTTCCTGACAAGAGTATTAACTTTGTAAGAATTCTGTGGCTCTCAAATTAAGTAGTTACCTGAAAAGAGGCAGAACATATAAGAAGATTACATGAACTCACTCCCAGTTTGCTTAGCCCACTTTCATTTTTGGTTGTAGAAACCTTTTTGTAACTGTTCAGATTGGGCCCAGGTACAAGTGACAGCAACCCAAGAACCAGTGGTTTAACCAAGTTAGAGAGTTATTTCTTTTTCCCCGTAATTCAGGAAGTAGTCAGCCCAGGGCTGGAAGGAAAGGTAGGTCATGTCTGTTCCATGAAATCTTTAGCAGCCCATGCTCCATCATCCTGTAGATGAGACTTTTCTTTTCATGGACCAAGATGGTAGTTTTCACATTCCAGACAGCAGGATAGAATAAAGAACCAAAAAGAAGGGTGAAGATACGTGCCTGCTATGTTATTAGGAAAGGTCCCAGAAGCTGCTTTATGGTACTTAACGCTTGGTCATATAGCTGTACATTTCCACTGTAGTGGCATGATGGTAGCAGCAGGTTGAGCTTTCCAGGTGTCTGCAGAGGTACCTGGAGCAGAGTGATGGAGGCAGAGCAGCGTGGCAGTAGTTAAGAGCGTAGCCTCTGGAGTCATTCCTAGTTTTGAATCCTGCTTTTTCTCAGATGTAAAGGGAAGTAGTACTAGTACCTTCCTCTTAGAGTTGTTGTGATGATTAAATGAAATAACACATTGAGCATGGTATCTAATACTTCAGAACCATTTGATAAATGTTATTAGCTCTTATTATTAAAAAAATGAAAACTTTTCAAGCATCCAAATGCATGTAACTTTTCTGTATGAATTTTCAATTTGGAAGATATATTTACTTTCTTTTCCAGATATGATAAGATTCAGAGTGGTTTTCATTTCTTTGCATTTTTCCACTTTTGAAAATAAGTTAGCATGTGTGTGCTTGTTTGGGAGTTGTTCCTAACAAACTGTATGAGTGATTTTCTTGAATTTTCCATGGGTTCTATATGTTTTATTGACACTATCCTATAGGCTTTTACTTCTTTATACCAGTTTTGATTGAAGCATATTTCACGTTAAGAATTTACAGTCTCCCCCTTTTCACTGCTGTAACAGAGTAGGAATTGGGCACCACATCAAGAAGAGAAGGGCATCTTTTAACGGATGAGGTTCGAAGATGGCAGCATGAAGTGGGTATGCCATGTTTGCCTATAGAGGATAGACAGTTCTGAATTTCGAACTAATGTCAAAAAAATGTAAAAGTTTGGCAGCTTCTTCATTTAGAAATGGTGATAGGAGAGAAGTGGGTGAAAACAAAGCTTGTTATTCCAACTTTGAAGTGACAATTTTCTTATGGTAACAAACAAAATAGTTGTATCGAGATATTTTTTGCTAATACCTAAATGCTCTTTTGCTTCTCTCTTTTTCTTTCTTTCTCTAAGCCCCTTCTTTGTTCTGTGGCTTTTCTTTTGTAACTCCTCCAGACTACAGCTTTGTTCCCCCTTCTTCCACTCCTTTCTGGTCAGGTACTGCTTTACTGCTTTTATGTGTCTCTTGAACTTGCTTCTGTTTGCAAATAAAGTATTTTGATTTCCATGTGTGGCTGCTCATACAGATTCATCTCATGGACTGTCCCTAGAGCTCCATATCCACTGTGCACTTTGCTCTTCTCTGTGATAAAGTCATTGTTTGTCCTGACATTTCACTTCTCTGATTTTGTGTGCCCATATCATGTATTTAAGTAAGACATTTTATTATTTATCTGATGGGGAGTAGTTGGAGAGGGATAGGGACTGAAAGTACAAAGGGGATGAAAGTCTCTGTTAAAATCATTATTTTTCTTGAGGATCAGAAATTTTAGTTGAGAAAAGCCAGTATTTATGTATTTCCATTAAGAAAATAAATAGAACAAAAATCCCAACTTTGTCTCCACATACAATATGCATTGCTTGAAAGGATGCCTGGTGCCCATCAATTCTACGGCTTTTCAGTGTTTGCATGGGCATTTTGGTCTTGATTTCTATCATTAGCCAGAGAGTTTAATGGCTGTTTATGTGATATTTAGGGGAGTGTGTTTTCTCATAGATTTATAAATATTAGCCTATAAGTCCCAATAAAATCATAGAATTTAGAACTGGAAAGACCTTAGAAGTCATCTAGAACAAATATTTCATTTTATAGATGAGAAAAACGTGGCTTAGAGGAGTTAAGAGCCCTGTGCAAGGTCGCACACTTAAGTTGACAATTGGGTTTTTCCATCACAGTGGTGTTTTTATGTGCACCGACTAGCTGTAGTGCCCCAGTAATGGGACAGGTTTCAGTAAGAAAACTATTAAAGTGGTTTGTGTCCTGAACAGTAAAATAAAATGACCTATTTTTACTCCCTTTACAGTTCTGAAATCTACAGCATTCATTTTGTAGTGCCCCAGTAATGGGACAGGTTTCAGTAAGAAAACTATTAAAGTAGTTTGTGTCCTGAGCAGTAAAATAAAATGACCTATTTTTACTCCCTTTACAGTTCTGAAATCTACAGCATTCATTTATCTTATGATCGACACCTGGAGACTAAAAAAATTCTGTCATTACAGAACCATGAATAATAGACCAGAGATCCCTGTCGCCAAGTGGGCGGCTCTTCCAGGATAACACGGGTGGTAACTGCAGCTGCTGGGGCAGTGGGAACTGTTAACAATACAGATGGATGCTGTTTCCCATTTGTCTCTTTTCTTTACATTTAAGTTCCTCTACCATTTCAGATTTATGAAGTCCCACCAATCTCAGATGGGTGATTCTCAGAATCACTGGACATATAATTCAAAACACTTTATAACCCCAAAGAGCAACAGGTGGAGAGGTTGATATGAAATGTGCTAAGAAACACTAGAGACAAGCGAACATGTACAGCTCGAATGCAGTTTTCCTTTCACAACAGGACAGGAGGAGGGGAGGCAGGGAGGAAGTTAGTTCTTCTCCTACCATCAAATGTATATATGTGTTTAAAAAAAAAAAAACTCTGAACACAGGAGATGATCACCTGCCAACTTGTTTTTGATCAGATACTTCAGTTAAAGTTTTCTGTATTTGTTTGAAAGGAAGAAAATATATGGATGGTGTCTGTATTCTTTATGTGAAACCTGATTCACGGTTCTTCACATAAGTGACATGATACATAAAACAATAACTGAGTTTATCCCCAAATTGCTTTAACATAAAAAGCCTGATTGGTGGGGGGAAATGCTACTTAACTAGAAGTGATGTCATATATTTGACAGGAGACTTTCATCAGATCAAAAAACATATTTGTTTTGAGTATCAGTTGAAGCAATTGCTAGACAAAGACGAAAAGCTTTACTTCAAAGGTTCTAGTTAGAAGTAGATTACTGTGCCATCAATAAGAAATTTATGCTAAAGTTATTTTAGATTCTCTCTCCTTAGATAGTAACCTAGATATTAACCCATATTTTGTTTTGTTTTGTTTTCAAAAACTAGTCCATTTTGAAGTTCTTATGGAGAATGTGAAAATAAACTTTATCAAACGAATTTGCCTACACCCGATTGCATTGAAACAGCAATTCTGCTGCTTCAAGCTCCTCTGCCATTATCACTGGTCTGTAATGAAATCACGATTGTGCATTTGATAGCATCAGTAACATTTGTCTGATTAGGTTCTCACGGGTGTTAACCAACTGCAAATCAGCTGATGCCCATCATTTCTTTACAGTGTTAAGTCCGAAAGTGCTGGGCATTGCTGTCGCACGATACGACTTCTGTGCGAGAGATATGCGAGAATTGTCCTTGTTGAAAGGAGATGTGGTGAAGATTTACACCAAGATGAGTGCAAATGGCTGGTGGAGAGGAGAAGTGAATGGCAGGGTGAGTTGTCCCTCTCGACCTGCTGACGCACGTGAATGAAGGCGACTGGCAGTCATTGGCACTCACTGTGGTGCTGGGGAGAAGCTCCTCACTGTGTTGTAGCCTTCCCCCCACAGACCCCTAGCCTCCAGAGACTGGTACACCTAGCTGGTAACAGGCACTTGCTGATAACAACACTAAAAATGTGCTGAATAAATATGACAGTGGCATAAATAAAGTTCACCCAGGCAAGTTTGATGGCTTCCTGTTTGGAAAAGAGTCGAGGAGCATTTCAGTTCTTTTTAGGCCCTAAGCCTTAGAGCATAAACTTTATGTGCAATGGAAAATATTTTTAAGAGACGCTGACCTAAATCAGAAAGAATGGGACAGAGTACCTCTGTCTTTCCTATTCTGCAGCAGAAATAGGAATCATTATGTAGTAGATCTCCATGTTACACTTAATTTACATATTTATTTGTGTGCTAGTGGATTAGAACACTGTTTAAGTTTATTTTATTCCTCTATTTCTATCATTCACTCTATTAGTCTTCTAAGAGCAGTTAAACCAATCTCCTTCACCTACAATGGGCATAAAAGCCCAGCTTAATTGGGGTGTTATGAAAATGAAAAGCTCTGTGTGTAGAATCGTTTGAAGTGCCAGATGCAAAGTCATGTTACTGTGTTGGTTGCTTTTTTCTTTTAGGTGGGCTGGTTTCCATCCACGTATGTGGAGATGGATGAATAAATTCCAATTCAGCGTTGCACCGTGCACCAAAAATTTCAGAGAAGGGATGAAGAGAAGCCTGCACAGCATTATGAATTAACTGAAGTGTTTAAAAAGCTGCATTTCTGGCTGTTCAACATCCTTCCTTCTTTACCCCTCCTAAGTCTTAATGCTGGGATTTCTAAAGATGCTGGTACTGACAGATTAATGGTTTGCCTAGAGCTGTGCAAGAAACAGCGTGCCAGCCTCCTCATTGTCAGGGACCAGGGCAAAGCCAAAAGCCTTTCTTCCCAGAAGGGCCCTGCAAACATGTTGGTTCGTGTTTCTCTTTACTTCATCCGGTCATACACCGTGAATGCCAGTCTAAACGTTTTGCCATAAACATTTGATGCATATTTACTTTAATCTTTCATGCCATTCACCAGAATTTTTGATGGTACAAAGAAGCAGAAGTTTAATTTTGCTTTTCCCAGCATGAAGAAAAATCAGAGTTCCACCATTTTGGCTGCTTACTGGAAACATCCAGAATTACCTGTCTTAAATTGTCCAACAAGGTGACTCATTGCCTGGCAAACACTTGTACCCCCAGATGTTACTTATGATAAAATATGAGACAAGTGCTCAGGTTTGCATCATAAGTGGTATATCACAGAAGGGTTTTAATTATTTATTTGATGTCCTGATTATACAAAAGGTCTTCAAAAAGTTCATAGAAGGATTCCTATTATCTTTTAATTCCATTTTCTGCGAAATTTTTGAAGTACACTTGTATTTGCAGATTTCTTCATGAAAAGGGAAAAAAGCATGTTTTCACATTATATCTTTACAACCTTCACGATTTCATAGGGTTAATTTGGAAATGCAGTACTTGACTTTATGAAGTAGTCTTAGCTGGGTATTTTCTTGGTCGTTGCTAATAACCTGAGTAAGGTGGCATTGTTTACAGGAACAGATCAAGGGCTATAGTTTATATGTCATTTTATAGCAGTAATATCTATTAACACATGCCTTTTCCTCCTCCACCCCTTCCCAGAGAGACCTGAGGCATATTTGCTGATTCCCACATTTTCCTGGAGTACTCAGAGTAGCACAAATAACTCTGTTGAAGATTTTGGAAGGAAAGCACATCTGGGTCCTTTTATGCATTTCTGCAACAGAAGGAGCGTCACTGGGCTTTTGGGGACTTCCAGTTTCTCTTAGCCTTCCCTCTGCATCCCTTTCTGGGAGTATATTAACTGGTGGGAAGATAAGTTTCGCAGTGCATTTATTTTACCAAGCCTTCACTAAATATGTTCTTCAGGGACTTCCAGTTTCTCTTAGCCTTCCCTCTGCATCCCTTTCTGGGAGTATATTAATTGGTGGGAAGATAAGTTTCGCAGTGCATTTATTTTACCAAGCCTTCACTAAATATGTTCTTCCTGGGATGCCCAGAGTCCCCAGTCAAGGCAGTCAAGTTGAGACTAACTTGGCCCTTTCCTAATGAAATATTTCCTCCATAGCAGAAGTCATGTTCTGACAAGATTGAGAGAGTATTTCATGTTTGGAAAAAACAAAAATTAGAAGCATTAACAATAGAATTTCAGTTTTGACATTTTGGATCATCTCCAAAGTGAAGTCGGTGTGGTCTGCCCTCTCCCCAACCCACTTGGGTGCCAGGACTTGATGTGAGTGGACACACCCCTCTGTTAGAGACCCTCATGGGCTAGGACTT
>NW_007731151.1:87474-89315 GCF_000696425.1 Galeopterus variegatus | reverse complement strand
AGATTCAAGACCTTTACCTCAGAATTATGTAAACTGTGATTTTGTTTTAGAAAAATTATTTGTTAAAAACAGTTAAGTTTTTGTATATGTGTAAATGATCACAAAAATGTATTTTATAAAATGTTCTGTACAGTAAAGTTACACCCCCCAAGGTGTACGCTTGGGGTGGATTCTTTCCTATAAAGTCTTATCTGCAACTCTGCAATGTTCTGTTACTGTCAGCCCAATGTTGTTATGGGGAGAGCAGCGTCATGCGATTGAAACAGTCCTGTGTACAGTACTGCAGCATGTATTGTTTATTTTAATCAATAGACTTTCCGCCTTACAAATGGTGTTTGGTCTTCCTGTTGCATTTCGTGGGCTGGGGCTTTCCTAGCTTAGGATATTAGAGCCCCTTTACATGACGTTACCGATTACATCTTTGTCTACGTTTAATACTTTGTATTAAGTGCTGTGGATTTGTGTAGATTTTTAATACCAAAGACAGAAGTAAATGTTTTCCATATACTTTGTCTTGCCTGTATGTAGCCTTTGGGTAATGTGGTGAATTAGAGTGGTATTTCACTTTGTAATATTTTGTAAATATGTCAATACAATAAATAGTTACTACTTGCATTAAATTGATTTTTTGAGAGTTGAAGAATCTTTCCACTGAATGATTTCATAACTCACGTATACCAACCTCATAATTAATGTAAAAATACAATCCCCAATCTTGGTCGGGTTTGGCATAGGATTCCTGCCTAAATTACGAACAGTGAACTGTAAGGTAAATTCAATAATTGTGAATAGTATCTACTGACATGTTTACAATGTGCCATATGCTGTTACGTGCACTAACTTACAACCACCCCAGAAGGGAGAACTCCATATTATCTCCATTTTCAGATGAGGAGACTGACGTACATCAAGAATTCACAACTTTCCTGAGGTTGCACAGCTGGTGAGCTGGTAAGTGTCAGAGCTGGACTTTAACTTGGGCAGCCTGGCTCCAGAGCCCCTATCACCACTACCCTATCCTGCCACACTTCATAGGACAAGAGAGAGCTTAGGCATATTTTTAAGCCTACATGGCCAAGAAGAAACTATTTGATACTAAATAGTGATTTAAACAACTGAAGATTAATATGGAATTCAGAAATATTCCATTACTCCTGCCCCATAAAAGAAAATCCAAACAGAAATTGCCTAGAGAGGTTGGAGTCAGAGTGGGCTTTTTTTTTTTTTTTTCTTTCCTGTTTTGATTCAACTTTTGCACTAGAAAATAGTGACTGCTTAGCCAGAGAGACTTGGATCAAGGTTCTCTTTGCAGAGCAATTCCACAGGTTATCTGCAGTGGTGGAGCATGTCTCAGGGAGAGGGTGGAAACACATTCCCTCTAAGGCCCAGGAGAGGCCAGTTCCACATTAGTATCTTCTGCTTGACATTACCATCACAACCATACTCAGAACTATAAAATTTCCTCTATTTTCATTATGTTACGGCCTTCATTCCCTTTGAGGAGCTGATTCCATTGGTGTTTGTATCACATCTCTTTGACATATTAGCATTGATATGACTTTTAGGCCTTGTAACAGATCATTGTCACCACCGCCAGTTGTACTGAGAACTGCCACCCCTTTATTTGACTTTGTAAGTGAACATGGGAACATCGCCTTTGTAACATTCAAGTATTTTGTCTTCCATCAGGTAATTGATGTAAAATGTGTCAGAAGTCTTCAGGCATCACGCTTTGTTCTGCTCAATTTGACAGCTGTTTAGAAGAGTGACAAAAGCATGGCCCCAGAAGTCAGGCTGACTGTCTGGGCTGTGACCTGTCTGTGCCGTGCAGAGCCTCAGCC